>NW_008464962.1:0-847 GCF_000622305.1 Nannospalax galili
CACACCCCAGTCCCTCACTGGGGATTCTAGGCAGGTGCTCTACCACTGAGCAACAACCTCATCCTGTCATTGAGGGTTTCTAGGCAGGTGTTCTACCTCTGAGTCATGCCCCTAATACTTACCTGGAGGATTCTACGCAAGTGCTCTTCTGCTGAGCTGTGCCTCCAGATCCTCACTTGGGGATTCTAGGAAGGTCCTCTATCCCAGAGCTATACCCAAGCCCCTCCCTGGGGGATTCTAGGCAAGTGATTTACTGCTGAATCACACCCCCAACTCCTGGTTGGAACCACAACCAGGTTCCAACATCTGACTTTGTGGAGGACACCAACAGTCAGACTACAGCATACAATCACTGGGGAGTGAGAAGGGTAAAATGTGTCAATTATTGGGATAAGTGGTGATGGTTATAAACAGTGGCCGGGCAATGAAGAAGATTTCTGATTAGGACAGAGATAAAGATGGCAAACTTGGTGTTTTGTCCATAGAATTGAGAAATTTCTGAATTTGTCTTTGATCATGGGTACCTCCTACATGAGGAAGATAACTGTTCAGAGAATAATGGCAACAGAGTTGAAATTTGAATTTCTACTCTTGTTTCTGGCTGTGGGCCCAAACCCTGTGGCATTTAATTATAGCACATTCTTGTTCCCAAACTGGTAAGGTCTAAAGAGCATTAGACCAGAGTAAGTGTTGACATTCACTCTGTTTATGCCATCCCATCCCTTTCTAGCCCTCTAACCTAACCACATCTCGCAGCTTACTACCATCCCAACACACCTGTGAGCATCTAAGAAAAGCAGGCTGCAAGAGAGCCACACCTGTGGTGGTTAGTTTTAACTGTCAACTT
>NW_008464963.1:0-847 GCF_000622305.1 Nannospalax galili
TGTCTCAAAGAGACAAAAAAAAAGATTTATTGAGCTTTTGAACATTTCATACAACAGTTCTTAATCAAATTTAGACCCTCCCCCAGCTATGCCGCCCATCCCCCCACTGGACCTCATGTATTCTGCCACACATTAAGTCCTATCCATGTACCCTGATATCCTTGTGTGCAAATTCATCCACTACAGTCTGGTCAGCCCATCTAGAGATGGTAAGTGAGGCGTACTATCTCTCACCCAGCAGTAATCAGCCTCCAATAGTTCTCTTTCTAGGGCTGGCCTCCCACACATTTCTCTCTTCCCACTCTGGGCCCTTGTCTGATTGAGTTGGCATGATCCTGTGCTCGATGCCACCATTGGCACAAGTTCACATGTGCAAGCTTCCAGTGCCTGAAAGCCTCTGCTTCCCTATACTTAAAAGAATCATCTAGAGTATCACTCTGTACACAGAAATGTTACTTGACTGTAATGATGTTACCTCTGTACTGAAATAACTCACTGCATTCTATTTTCTTTGAATATCCTGCTCTTTTCCTGAGGAATAAACTTAAGAAATAATTATTTAAGGAATCATACCTGAGATGCAGCAGCCTCCCCTGAACGTCAGTAGGCTTTCTACCAGACGGAATCTGAAGACTGAACACCTGGCCGGATGCAGCTTTCAGGAGGCTGGTGGAATGGGCAGTTACAGGACTGAGTCTTCTTATATGGTTCACACAGGGGCTGGGTTTGTCTACGTCATCTAGTCATGTCAGGAGCTCATTGGCTGGGCCATTTGACCCCACCCAGTTAAAATAATCCCACTTGATTTAATCATGTTTGAATAGAATGGCTCAGAGTTAACTCTTTT
>NW_008464964.1:0-847 GCF_000622305.1 Nannospalax galili
TTTGAGTTCTTTATATATTCTGGATGTTAAACCTCTGTCAGATGTATCACTAGTGAAGATGCAAATATCTTATAAAGGTCTTATATCCACAATATATAAGATCCCCTCAAACTCAATAAAAAAAACAATCCATTAAAAATCTGCAAAAATCTTTGAGAAGGTATTCTACTAAGTAGACTCTATGGAAGGAAAATAGCACATGAAAATACATTTGACATCATTAGTCACTGGAAAGCATAATTTAAAACCAAGATGACATTCTATAAATATCTATTAGAATATATATACTAAGAATGACTATACTGTTACAGTTTAGATCTGGCATGTCCCTCAGAGAATTATATATCAAAGGCTTGGTCCATGACAGAGTAATGTTCAGAGGTGGAACTTTATCAATGAGTTCATAATTAGATGGACTATTGGCAAGTGGTCAAAATATCCTACCTTACACTTCCCACCATGATTCTCTGCCTCACTATAGGCCCAAAGCTATGGTATAAAATGACAATGAGCTGAAATCTCTGAAATCGTGAACCAAAATAAAGCTTTCTCCCTTTAAGTTGCTTTTCACAGATATTTTGTCACAGTATTGGGAAGCTAATTCATTCATATACGAAGTACTGGTGAGGATGCAGGGTAACAGGAATTCAACATTGTTGGTAGGAAAGAAAGGTAGTCAAAGGGCTCTGGAAAAAAAAAACAAAAACCCGACAGTTTCTTACAATGCTAAAGTTCTGACATGACCCAGAACTCCTAACCCTAACCAGGAAAACAAAAACACACAATGCTCATGCATTTATGGAAGCATTATTCATCAGTGCCAAAGACTAGAAATAATCCAAATACC
>NW_008464965.1:0-847 GCF_000622305.1 Nannospalax galili
AAAAAACCTCAATTTCCTTATACAGTAACTGTATATTTATGTATCCTGATGCTATGGTCTTTTCTGAGAGCCACAAAATTAAATGAACAATACTATTTTCATTAAATAAGGCAATTCTATTTTTTTAATCTACTGACTTTTTAGATAAGACATATGTCAAAGACTTATCTATTGGTATGGATTCATTAATCATATATTTAGATGAACTAGTTGAGGAACAAAGGGCTTTTAAATATTTTCATGGGAGAAGACAGCATTAATTACCGTTTAGCAATGATGCATAGCCTTTTTTAGACCACTTTGAAAATCTTGGAAGCAAAAGAGCATCTGAAAGGAACAATTTGCACACAGTTTCAGAAAGGACTCATCTCTAGGGGCTCTAGTTAAAGATTAAATCTCTTTAGGTCTTGCTGTGTAGCTCTGGCTGGCCTGGAACTCATTATGTAGACTAGGCTGGTCTTGAGTCCACAGAGATCCACCTGGGATTAAAGGTATACACCACCATGCCCAGCAATATCCCTGTTTTAATTTGAGACAGTCTTGTTGAGTTGTCCAGGCTGACCTTGAACTTGTTAGTCTCATCCCCCTCAGCTTCCTAAGTATCTGGGATCGAAGGCAAATGCCATTATGCCGCACTAAAATTTTGTGGGTTTTTTTTTTCTTTTAAATTTTATTTTATTATGTGTGTGTTGGGCCTCCAGAACCCTTGAATGCTTGGCATGGAGGACAGTGAGGACTGTAGTACTTTCCTGAGCCTGGCTAAAGTTTGGCGACCTGTCTCTAGCTTGTCACTTCTGCGTAGAGGTGACTCAGCAGAAGCCTGATCTAAGATTGCCTCTACCCAGTT
>NW_008464966.1:0-847 GCF_000622305.1 Nannospalax galili
GCTGAGCCCATGCTTCCTCTGTCCTCTTGGTGGCCTCTCTTTCTCTGCAGCCCCTGTCGTGTGGCTGCTTGTCCGCCAGGCAGCTGACCTCCAGGCCAGCTTAACCCAAGCACCTAGGCTTTCTCTCTTCATCGTCTTTGTCTTCCTCCTCCCAGTGGCTGCCGAGATTTACGCTGCGTCTGCCCTCGGGTTTTTTCTTTCAAACGTTAATAAAACTCTCCTGAACCTTAAAAGAACAGAAATACTAAAGTAAACGAGTTGCTTTTCTCATTGTTGTGACGAAATACCTGAGAGGCAACTTAAGGAAGGGAAGACAGACTCTGCCTCGATGTTTAAAGGAGATGGTCTGTCCTTTTTAATGGATATCCTTATTGAGGTTTTGTGCATCTCATGCAGTAAGTCTTAATCCGATTTAGACCCCGTTCCCAATCCATGACCACCCATAGTCCCCTACAGGATTTCATGCATTCTGTCATATATGTTAAGGCCTTATCCGGTCAAGTTTTGTACCCAGATGTTCCTCGTTGCAAGTTCATGTACTGGAGTCTAGTCAGCCTAGATAGTCTCCCTTAACGATCAACTCTCCCTCACCCAGCAGCAATCTGTTGCCAATAGTTACTGGGCTAAGGCTGAGGCCTGCTGCTCATTTCCCCAGTTCTATGCTGGGTTTTTGTCTGATTAAGTCAGTATGGCTCTTGTGCATGGCGTCAACATTGCTGCAAGTTCATACAAGCAAATTCCTAGAGGCCTGAAATATATAGTCTACTTTGGTAGGGAAAGTACGGTGATGGCAGCTTGTGGTGTGACGTGCTGACGGTATGACGTGCTTGCGGTGTGACGTGCTGAC
>NW_008464967.1:0-847 GCF_000622305.1 Nannospalax galili
TACAAGGCTCAGAGTGCCATCACAATGCTTCAATATGTCATCAAAATGCTCAAATATGACAGCACAATGCTCAAATGTGTTATGACAATATTTCATGTGACATCACAATGCTCTAATGTGCCATCACAATTCTCCAATGTTTCATCACAATGCTACAATTTGCTATTACAATGTTTCATGTGACATCAGTATGCTCCAATGTGCAATCACTATGCTCCAATATATCATCACAATGCTCAGTGTGCCCTAACATTGTCTCAGTGTGTCACCATAATTCTCCAATGTGATATCACAGTGCTCCGATGTGTCATCACAATGCTCCACATTGACATCACAGTGCTCAGTGTGTCATCACAATGGTCCAATGTGTCATAACAATACTCAGCATGCCATTACAATGTTCAATGGGATCTCATAATACCCTAGTGTGCCATCTCAATGTTCCAATGTGAAATAACAACATTGAGTGTGACATCACAATGCCCAACGTGTCATAACAAAACACATTATGCCATTAAAGTTCTCAGTGTCTTCTCACAATGCCCAAATGTTTCATCACAATGCTAAGGGTGCCATCACAATGCCCTATTATACCATCACAATGCTCAATGTGCCATCACAGTGCTCAGTTTCCTCTTGCAATGCCCCACTATGCCATCACAATTCTCAGTGTGACATTACAATGCACCAATGTGTCACCATAATGCCCCAATGTGTCATCTCAATGCTCCAATTTGCTGTTACAATGATTCCTGTTACATCAGAATGCTCCAATGTGAAATCTCAATGCTCCAATATGTTGTAAAAATGCTCAGTGTGTCTTAACAATGCCCTAATGTGTCAGGAC
>NW_008464968.1:0-847 GCF_000622305.1 Nannospalax galili
TCTACTTAAGGCTCATGGAACATAGAACAGGGATGATGAAGAGGACACTAAGGAATCTCCCAGTTTGCAATATTCTGGACATTTTAAACATGGATGTAAGGCTTTTTGTGACTTTCACTTTCATTTCTTAAGGCTCAGTAGTGTTGCAGCGTGTATGAATGTTTCATTCCTTGTTATAGCTGAACAAATCCACTTTGTTTGATGCTCTCTGACACTATTCCTGGAAAGATGTGGACAAATGTCTACTCACCCCACAGGGAGACAACAGACCCAAGTAAGGATACTGCCAAAGTCCAACGTGGTGAGCCACTGTGCTTATGGGGTTATTGACGGAGGATGGTGAGGGGTTATGTACAGGAGCAGAAATGACCCAAAGACAGCTGCATCACCAGAGTCCACGCCAGCACGCGGGACAGCCCAGGAAACCAGGAACCCTGGAGCTCACTGCATTTGCAGGCGGCTCAACAGGTTGGAGAGGGTCCTTTCCAGGCAGTTCAGCTGGGCTGTTTCTTCTGGGCAAGCTGTCTGTCTGAGAGGGTTTGTCTACAGTCCTTATATAAACTTAGGGAGGAAGGGGCCTAGTGAATATGATCAGTTCAGAAACTTCCTGAAGCCTTTACTTCCAGCTTAAGGATGGAATTCTCTGCAGGATGGAATGTTTCAACTCCCCTCAAAACATCCTGCTGTTTACCTCCTTTTTAGCATCCTGCATCTTTTTCCTTTGAGAATTTCATACACGAATATTGTTTTAGCACTATTTCCATCCCTGCCAGTCTCCCACTGTCCTAGTCTGTTCCTCCATTGCTGTGACAAAACACTCTGACCCCTACCAACTTGGGGAGGAAAG
>NW_008464969.1:0-848 GCF_000622305.1 Nannospalax galili
GCCTGGGCCTGACAGTCTCACTGCAACCGGGAATAATCAGA
Source organism: Nannospalax galili (assembly GCF_000622305.1). Lineage (NCBI taxonomy): Eukaryota > Metazoa > Chordata > Mammalia > Rodentia > Spalacidae > Nannospalax > Nannospalax galili. Next base: position 42 of record NW_008464969.1, read on the forward strand.
CCCCCCGTGTGGCACAGACCTGCACCCTCTGTCTTTTCAGATCTTCGGAAGCCCTCACACAGGGAAATGGCAAAGCAGGCTCTCGTGTACTGGCAGACAGCTGAGGGAGGGTCTGAGGTGGGTCTGATGGGCTGGCCGGGTCATGAGTAGGGCTTCTGTGGTTTAAACATGAAATGTTCCCCATAGCCTCATGAGTTTGAACACCTGGTCCCCAGTTAGTGGTACCATTTGGGATGGTTATGGAACGTTTAGGAGGCAGAGCCCTGATGTAGGCAGTAAGTCGCTGGTTAACTTTGAGCCTTTATATAGCCTGTCCGGAGCAGCGCTTCTTACTTGCTTCCTGAAAGTGGGTGGTATGTGCCAAGGCACCTTCCTGCTATTCCAGGAGGGTGCTGTCCATGATGGTCTCTATCTCTTTGGAACTGTGAGCCAAAATAAGATCCTTTTGTTCTTAAATTGTTTTCTGTCAGGGTATTTTATCACAGCAACTAATACCAAAGGTGTCAGCCAAACATCATCACATCCTCCAAAAAGCTTGGCTGTCGGGCAGGTCAAGGACCAGTGGAAAGTCAGGACTCACATAAGTTAAGTTTAAAAGGCAGCCTGGCTTCAGATAAGCCATGTGCAGATAAGCCAGCGCCACATGCTGAGGGTTTGTGAGAGGGACTCAGGTGGCTGAGCTCTGTGAGCCAAGCCTAGAAGCCGCTCTTTGTATGCTGGCCCCTGTTTCTTGGTGCCTGTTGTGACTGGCATATCAGGAAGGTCACTGACAGCACAAACAGAAAGAGAACAGAACAGGAAACACCC
>NW_008464970.1:0-847 GCF_000622305.1 Nannospalax galili
CCCCATAAGGAAACCAGAACCTAAGTAACCTGAAACCCATTATGCTAATGATGTGTCTGACTCGCGATGTCAGGATAGGACACAGCCCTGCCAGAGATCTGAGTTGTAACTTCTTGATTGGACCCCTACCCCTATATAAGCATGTGCCTTTCTGCAATAAACCGGATCTGCATCAACGAACCTGGTCTCCTGTGTTTGAATGCGGTTCCGCTGACACAGTCTCCTCACCAGCCCTGGGGTCCAGGACGGGCAGAACTAGTGACAGTCGACGATTGGAGGCAGCACCTCAGGAAGCAGAAGAGCTGCCTCAGCGCTGCAAGAAGCGGAAGAGCAACCACAGCTTGTAGCCTCAGTGAGGAGCGAAGGGCAGGCCCGAGCAATCAGGGGCAGCACCCAGGAGATGCCTGTGCACTTGCAGGCAGTGCCCGTGTGATCTCGGGCAGCACCCCGCGAGTGGAGGAGCAGTGCCTGGAGACAGCACCCAGCACCAGAAGACTGGAGGGGTGGCCGCACCAGGTTGCAGCTGCAAGGGAAAGGAGTGAGAATAGGATAAAGGGGTTCAGAAAGAGGTGAGGAAGAAAATGTGTCAGAAATGGTAGGAAGACTGGCTTGGTGTCCCGGGACTAATCCTTGCATTTCAGAGGCAGAGGAAGGTGGATCTCTGTGAGTTCAAGTCCAGCCTCCTCTACATAGCTATCTCAAGGCTAAATAATGCTACACAGTGAGACTCTATCTTTCAGAAAGATAAAAGAAAGGGAAGAGTTTAGGAAATTGAGAGGTGAAAGAAATGGGAACATAACTTGGAAACATGAAAAAGGGTCAGAAAGTGTTTGAAAAGCTCAGAGGG
>NW_008464971.1:0-840 GCF_000622305.1 Nannospalax galili
CCTTCTGATATCTCTCTCTCTCTCTCTCTCTCTCTCTCTCTCTCTCTCTCTATTTCTCGCTGGGTCATATAGTACCTATATTACATAGTTCATAAGTATCAGTTTAATATATTAACTATTATAAGAAAGGAGAGATATTACTACACAGAGGAAGCCACATTCTATATTCCTCCAAATTTTGTTAATTTTAAATTTATGTGTGTATGTGTGCATGTGTATGTTATGTTGGTATATGCATATTGAGATCATAAAATAACTTTATAGAGTCAATTCTCTCCTTCCACCTTTATATGGTTTCTAAGGATCAAACAAAGGTCATCAGGCCTGTACAGCAAGCATTTTTACCTGCTAAGCAACTTGTTGGTCACAGTTTTTTCACAAGTAAAAAGTTGTCGGAATTCACCTCACTATTTTAAGTCCTCAAGTACATACAACTTTGCAATGTGCATTTTTTTTTACTAGTTCTAGAATTTTTTTAAAAAAAAACACTAGATGTCTTTAAATTTGCATTTGGAGTGAACTCAGTAATTCTTAAGTAATCATTGGTCTGGCTTGGGCTTGTGCAGGTCTTGGGCATGCTGTCACAAATGCTGTGAGTTCTTAATACAGCTACCCTATGGTGTCCAGACAATATGGTTTCCTTGTATTCATCCACCACCTCTGGCTCTCATACTTTCTGCCCCTTCTTCCATAATGATCCCTGAGCTTCCTCAGGAGAAAAGGGTATAGGTGTCCCATTTAGGGCTGAGCTCTCCAAACTCTTATTTTCTGCATGTTGACGAGTTGTGGGTCTCTGTATTAATTATCATCTGCTGCAAGAAGAAGCTTCTCTGGTGAGAG
>NW_008464972.1:0-848 GCF_000622305.1 Nannospalax galili
AACTGGAAATCCAGAGCCTCCTTTCTGCTTGTTATTCCTGTCTCTGCTTCCTGTGGTGCTCCAGGATGTGAGTGCTGAGCTTTCTGCTCCAGCTGCCTCCTGCCATGCCTCCCCTGCTGTGATGCAAGGTCAATCCTTCCTTCTGTAAATTGCTGAGGTTATGGTGGTTTATCACAGTGACAGGAAATTAACTAACACAAACAGCCGAAACCTTAAAGAAAACTGGTTATCCTCTTAAAACAGCTAATAAATGCCAATAGATCTTCAGTTAGAGGTGGGGCTTCGTGCCCACTTTTCCTACTCCATGACGGACTTTGTTTGGTTTGAACTTGGGTAGGTCTTGTGCATGGTGCCACAGTTGCTGTGAGTTCATATGTGCAGCTGCCCTGCTGTCTGGAAAAGAGTTTCCGTGTGCTCATCTCCTCCCAACTCTGGCTCTTGTACTCTTCCAGCCCACTCTTCTGCAGATTCCTGAGACTTCGGGGAGGCTTGTGCTATAGATGTCCCAATGAGGGCCAAGCATTCCCCAGTCCCTTAGTCTCTGCGTTTGACCAGAGAGAGTCTCTGTGTTATTTGCCTTCTATCTAAAGAAGCAGCCTGATGAAGGATGAGAGATGCCCTGATCTATGGGGAGAGCAATTGGTCATTAGAAAAATTTCTTCACACATTCTCTTATAATGAGCTGTGTTATATTCAAAACGGATTCGTACCATCTGAATATTTTTTGATATTGTAGGGGGCTATCTTGTCCAAAAATACATTACAAATAAGAAAATAAATCTCTACAGCAGTTTAAACAAAGAAGGCAGTGGTACACCTTTAAAAACAGCCCAGACACAGGCTATTTC
>NW_008464973.1:0-848 GCF_000622305.1 Nannospalax galili
CATGCTGCTCAGGACAGGAACATTTTTAGTAATTTTTTTTTTTTTTTTTTTTTTGTATTCTTAGTGCCTAGAACAGTATGTGGCACACCATGAGCTCTAGGTAAATATTTAAAATCTAAAATGTAGTGTAGGAGCCAGAGGAAATTCTTTCTGTGCTCTCTGAAGGTTTGCTGCAGTGAACTGATAATGGATTTATTAGCAAGAGAAGCATAGAAGCTTATTAGCATGTATAAGGTATAAGGCATTCTAGGATGATTGGAACCTAAGTATGCAAGAGGATTCAGAGTTGTATAAGCTTTTCACAGTGGAGAGAGCAGCAGGAGGTGTAGACAATTTAGAAGGGTCGTGGGGTTTTGTTGTTGTTTTTAAGGATAAATGAATGGGCTCAAAAGACCCCAAACTCCTCTTGGCTCCGAGGGAAGTGGTGACAAGTTATGTGAAGATGAGGGTCAGATTTCACTACGGACAGAGGCCTTTATACACACAAAATCCTTCAAGTACTTCCTCAGAGCTTCTCTAAGAATAGAGGATGAAAAGTTCATCTGTTTCAGGGAAAGCCTTCAGTCTCCTCTTCCCCAGTGGTTAAAATTTCTTATCTTGGTTGTTTGATGAGATTCCTAGGCAGGGGTTTTAAACAGTTGCATTCCTCCTGAGAAGGGACCTTTCCTTCAGCAGATAAGGAAACTTCAGGAAAAGACTTTCCCTGCCCTTTGAGAGAGAAAGAGGATCAAAGATGGTCAAGAGAAGGGAGGCAAGTGGAGGATGGAAAGACTCAGCATGTCCAGGCCCCACACTTTGGGGTATTGGTTTTGAGCCCCGACAATAGCAGATGAGTTAGTCAGCTTTCT
>NW_008464974.1:0-848 GCF_000622305.1 Nannospalax galili
CTGTACTTTTCAATTTATCAGTACATGTCTAACCCTCCTGCTCTTTACAATGTTGTCCTAGGGATAGCTCTTGCCCTGGAGTTGTAGCAGATCCAACTCAAGTTCATGACTGGTAGTTGCTTCCTGTTCTCATTCCCCCAGGTTAGTTCAGTTTTAAATACAAAATTCTCACTCAAGATAGTGTCTGGCCACTGCCCTCTCAGTCACACAGAATGACAAAATGGTATTAGTCACTATTATGGACCAGTCAGCAGGAGAGATCACTGTTGAACCAAAACCTACAAGCAGAGTCTAGGTAAGGACTATAATTACTTGCCTATAATACCAGGGTGAAGAAGATGGAGGCAGGAAGAGCAGTTCAAGGTTATCCTCAGCTACTACTGAGCTCAAGACCAACATGGGTGACACCAAATGTTTGTCTCAAACAATGAAGAATCAAAAGTTTTAAAGTAAACTATTGGATTTGAGACACATGAGCGCTTTGCAGTCGTGCTTGTTGTAGGATTGCCACCTTCTTTTCACAGGAGGTACCTAGCTTAACTTCTGGATGAAGCTTCTTCTTTCCTACCCCAACCAGGAACCTGCATAGCAAAGCCAAGTACACCCCAAACAAATACACTTTTCGGTTATATTTTGTGAGTTTCTAAAACTCTTTATCTCTTTGGATTTGAGGGTTTATTTTTAGTCTGAATATTCTTCTTCATAGTGTCCACCCCATTAGTTTATGCAGAAAATCCCCATTCTATTAATTAATCAGAAAAACGAATATGTGATATAAAAGATATTTATTGTGAGAAATAATCATTATTGTTTGATCTCAAGATGATAAGGATCTCCTTCCCATATAT
>NW_008464975.1:0-846 GCF_000622305.1 Nannospalax galili
TTTTTTTTTTTTGATGGATGGACTTTTACTTTATATATATGAGTGTTTTGCATGTATGTTTGTAAGGGCACCACGCGTGTGCAATGACTGTGGAGAAAGTGTGCTGGATCCCCTGGAACTGGAGTTGCAGGTTGTTCGCCACCATGCGGGTGTTGAGAACTAAACCCGGTCTTCTACCAGAGAAGCCAGTGCTCTTAACCACTGAGCCATCTCTCCAGCCCCCTCCTTCTTTTTCTTGAACTTCTATGATGTGACTGACGGGAAGTGGCCACAGCTAACTGTACTTTAGGGGAAATGTTCTTCCTGGGCCTAGCTCATGATCACAGAGCAGCACCTGGGCAGCTCCCACAGCAGCTGATGTGTGAGGGAGGGTGCAGGCTCCCCAGCTGTGACTGCGGTAAAGTCGGGGCTGTGGTGGCTTGGGGCAGGGAAGAGTCGGAGTCTGAGGGGTGGGGGGTCTTTGAGGTAGTGAAGCCAGGTCTTTTCTATGGCTGAGGTCTACTGGGTCACTCACCTGTGAACATCTCCACTCCTCTGGTTCAGGACTGTTCTCCCTGGCCTACAAAGCCCTGGACTAAAAAGAGACTGCCCCCCGATAATTACGAAGTCATTCCTCAACTCAGCCTTCTTCTACAAAGTTCCACAAACACAGGGTCTTGGATTTTAAAGCCTAGGCTGGAAAGGCTGTTTATAAATCAGGGGAGGGAGGCTGGAGGGGCTTCAAGTCAGGCTAAAGGAACACATGAAGAGCAGGCCTTAAAGGGCCAGACTACAGGGGAGGCAGTGAAGGGCGGGCTGCCAGCGCTGGGCTCTAGCAGGATCCTCAACCACTGACTGTGGGGAGTC
>NW_008464976.1:0-848 GCF_000622305.1 Nannospalax galili
CTATTTAAGGTAAGCACAAGAGGGGGAAGGGGATGAAAGCAAGCATTCCACCCTTCCTAGGTACCAGGAAGCAGGGCATAGGTTTACAAAGACAAAGGTACCCTCCTCCCCTCTCTACTGGGAAGGACTGAGGTTAACCAACCAGACCTGGCAACAGAGGACCCTACACGGACAGGCTTTACCAACAAGCTTCACACGTCATTTGCTTTTCCCCCCACAATTTCCCACCCCAGAGACAAGAAGCCCTTTTCCTGACTGCACACCTGTAATCTCAGCACCCAGGAGGCTAGAGCAGGAGGATCTTGAGTTTGAAGGCAGCTTGGGCTTTCTACTAAAAGCCTGCATCAAAACAAACAAAAAATAGAAAAGAAACCAACCCACAAAACAAACAAAACAAAGTCTTTTTCCTTTGTCTTGTCCTTTCTCTAAAAATTTAGTGTTGTCTCTTGCAGATTTATGTCAGCTGGAGGCCCAAGTCACCTCTGGAAACAACTGATTCCTCCCACATGCACATGAATTTCACATCAATGAGCCTCTACCTGTTCTTGTCTTATTAGTCTTTCTTTTGTTGGATCCAGGGTTGAGGGAACAGCCACACTGTCGACATGCCAATGTGTAAATCTGTACTACTTGAACCACAAACTTGAACCACAAAATATATTTATAATAATAAAATATTGTTTGGGGGCTAGACAGATGGCCCAGCAGTTAAGAGTATTGGCTGCTCTTAACTGGGTTTGTATCCCAACACCCACATGGCATCTAACAACTGTCTATAACTCCAATTCCAGGGGTCCTACATCCTCTTCTGCCCTCCATGGACATGAATGCATGTGATGTACTTACAT
>NW_008464977.1:0-847 GCF_000622305.1 Nannospalax galili
AAAAAAAAAATGTGTCTGTTATACTGTATAGCCTTTAAAATGCACCCCAGGGATGAGACCCTTTTAAGAAATGCAGCCTGTTTCTGCGACTCTGCAGAGTGCTGGGGATGTGGGGAAGACATATCCCTGCCTACTCATCATGTTTGAGGGAATCTAGCAGAACAGCTTTTCTTGTTCCTGGATTAGGCTGAATAAGCAACAGTATATCTCTTCTGTGTTCAAAATAAATACATCATACCAATAAAGATGCAGCAAGAAGTAACCACTTTCAAAGACCACATGGGGGCTCTGGGGATTCACATTGGGTGCAAACTGAGAGGAAAGTAGCCCCCAAATAGAAGCAATCTAAACCCCTGAGGACTGGCATTCCCTGCCCACTACCTGTCTGGTTTGAGTCAGTAAGGTTGGGTAGTCTTCCTTTTGAGAGGGGTGTTAGAGTAGTAGATGCCTTACAGGAGAGTTCCTTTTCTGGTTTTTGGCTTTTATTTCAGTTTTGACACAAGATCTTGCAACGTAGCCTGACTCACAATCCTCCTGTCTCTGCATCCCTAGTGCTGAGATTAGAGTCACATACCACCATGCTATGTCTTTTTACATGTAGGGCATGTGGATATGGGTACATGTGTTTCAGGTGTCTTCCTCAATCACTCTCCACCTTATTTTTTTAAACTTAAAAAAAATTTTTTACATGACTGTGTTGCCTGCAAGTATGTAAGTACACCCATGTGCAGTGCCTGCAGAGGTCAGAAGAGGGTGTCAGATCCCCTGGAGCTAGAGTTATGGGAGGTTGTGGGTACTAGGAATCGAACCCAGGTCTTCTGCAAGAGCAGTCAGTGCTCTTAACCAC
>NW_008464978.1:0-848 GCF_000622305.1 Nannospalax galili
AAGGGGACAGACACCTGTTTAATAGCCGCATCCACCTCTGCATCTGGCTCGGTCCAATGGGTGGGCATTTCTGACATTAACAGGATGTATATATAATAACAGACACACATGGCCTTCACCACACTCAGCTCTGTATACAAGGAAGCAACAAGGAGATGGGCCAAGGCCTTAGGGGGACCCAAGGAAAATGAGGAAGGAGCACCAGAGGTGAGCCGGGGCGCTGGGCACAGAGGCAAGGAGAGCAGCTTGGCTTGGCTTGCTGGAGACCCCACGTGGGTTGGAACCTCATACAGGCTAAGATGCTCCTCCAGCAAGCGCCATGATTGCTTCACTTTAATCCCCTGTAATGAAAACAAACATTAAAAGCCTCTCAATAGCCAGAGCCTTCCCAGAATGATGGTGTCACCACATTTGCTAAGCCAATGAAAGTTCATTTGTCAACGCCATCTAAAGAAAGCAACGGAGTTCATTAAGGGTGTTTCTGAGAGAAGGGTGTTTCACTAGGATGGCTCATGGGCTGAGGCAGTGGCCTTTCCAAGCATGTGCAGGGGGGCAGCTTAAGGTGCAAGGCTGAGCCATTCAACCTGGGTGTGGGAAGCAGGGATGACAGACCTTTATCCCCACTTGTTTGGCAAAATGGGATGATGCTAATATTATTTAGACAGACTTTCCTTCTGTAGCTGGAAAAGACCAAATACTGAGAGGCCCACTTTCCTTTCCAGAATGTAGAGTCTTCACCTGCTCAAGCACCCTTGCATCCAGTCATCATTCAAAACATATTTCTTGGTCAGCCCCTCTACTGAGGACTTACATTGTACCCTACAAGCTCCCGAGGAACAGACAAAACC
>NW_008464979.1:0-846 GCF_000622305.1 Nannospalax galili
GCAAGAACAGCCAGTGTTCTTAACCACTGAGCCATCTCTCCAGCCCCCTGAAAATTAGTTCTACCTTTTCCTTTTCAAATGTGGCTACCATTGCAGATGAGACAGCTCAGAGGGGAAAGTATTTCATATAAACCCGATGACCTGAGTTTGATCTCTGGAACCCACATGATTGAAAAAGAGAACCAACTACAAGTTGTCCTCTGACCTCAACACAGATTGTGGCATTGCATGTGTACATACCATACATGCACTAAATAGGTGTGTTTTGTTGTTTTGTTTTTCAGTTTAAGAAAGTAAAAACAAGGGGCTGAAGAGATGGCTCACTGGTTAAGAGTGAGCACCACTCTTGCAGAGGACCCAAGTTCAGGACCCAGTACCCATATTGGATAGCTCACAACTGCCAGTAATTCCAGCTCTAGGGGATCTGACGCCCTCTTCTGGCCTGTGTGCACCTGCACTCACATGTACATACTCCCACATGGACATGTATTAATTTTTTTAAATCTTCAAATAGGCATAAAGTGGCTTAAGTCTTTATGATGGTTTACAAAGCTGCATGTCATCTGAAGGTCTCCATCTTAACCTTGTCACCTATCAGTTTCTTCTTTCCCCTTCAAGTTTTCTGCCCTCAGATATCTCCATGCATTACTCCCACTGCTTCAAGTATCTATTCAGTGGCCAAGGCAGTGAATACCTCTAATCACACTCTATCAGCACTTCCTAATTTATTATGCTTCAATGTTCACCACAACATATATGATGATACATATGTATATGTCCTTCCTTATATAACTATTGGTCTTTTTGAGACATGGTTTCCCTGTAGTCCCAGCTGGCCTGGAACTC
>NW_008464980.1:0-846 GCF_000622305.1 Nannospalax galili
AGAGCCAAAAGATGAGGGGGCAAAACCTCCTACTAGGCCCCAGGGCTTAAGGTTCTGCGCCTCAGTGTGGACACACAGCAGAGAGGACAGAGCTTCCAAATGGGTGTGTCCAACCTTCTGACACAGCATCAGGACGTTGTCCTCCCCGTGTTCACGCTTGAGAAGAACACAACTGAGATTTTAAAAATCATAGAAAAATATCATGTTTTAAGTACATTTCCGGTTTCTGTTGGGCAACATTTCTAAAAATCGTGAGCACTTGGGGCCCATAGGATGTGAATGCAGGGTCCTGAACAGGAATTCAGACACCCATGTTGATGGCAACAGGATCCACAACAGACAAGTGGTAGAAGCAGCAGGCCAGCTTGCTTACAGCTTGGTTACCGTAACCAGGAATGTTACACAGTGAGTGGTGGCGTGTATAGGACTGACATTCTTCAGCCTAAAGAAAGAAGAAACCTTTAAATTTGGGTTTGATTTTGTTCTGAGACAGGGTCTCCTTATAGCCCCAGCTGCCCTGGAACTTGCTATGGGTCTCCTTGTAGACCCAGCTGGCCTGGAACTTGCTATGTAGACCAGGTTTCTCCTCTTACTCCTGGGTGCTGGAATTAAAGGCTGTGCCAACATGGCCACCACCAACCACTTAGTTTTTTTGAGCCTGTAGCCCCAGAAGGCCTGGAACTCACTATGTAGACCAGTAGACTAGGTCTGGCCTTGAACTCACAGAGATCTGCCTGCCTCTGCCTCTGCCTCTCCAGTGCTGGCATTAAAGACCTGTGCCACCGAGCCTGGCTTCAAACTTCAGTTTTGATTGCCACATGTCATCCACGCTGAGGAAGACCCCCC
>NW_008464981.1:0-848 GCF_000622305.1 Nannospalax galili
AGCATTGGGATGGCACAATGGAGCATTGTGAAGACATATTGGACCTTTATGTTGTCACAGAGGGGCATTCTTAAGACACATTTGAGCAGTGCGATAACACATTAGAGGAGAGTGATGGCACATTGGGCACTGTGATGTCACACTGGAACAGAAAGAGGACACACTGAGAATCGTGATGTCACATTGGAGCATTGATATGGCACTTTGAGGCATTGTGAAGGAACATTCACAATTGGGATGACTCACTGGTGCACTGTTATTGCAAACTGAAAATTGTCATGTCAAAATGGAGCATGTTGAAGACATAGAGGGGCATTGTGATGGCTCATTGGAGTATTGTAATGACACATTGGTGCATTGTGGTGACACATGAAACTTTGTAATAGCGTATTGGAGCACTTTGATAACACTTGGGACATTGTGATGTCACAGTGGGTGTTCTGGTGAGACATAGGTGCATTGTTATGGCACACAGAGGAGATTCATGGCACAGTGGAGCATTGTGAAGAAATATTGGAGCATTGTGATGTCACAGTTTGGCATTCTGAAGACATATGTGAGCATATTGGGGAATTATAATGGCACAGTTGGGATTTGAGGGCATACTGAAGTATTTTGAATCCATATTGGAGCATTGTGATTGCCTATTGTATATTGTTGTGGTACATTGTGGCATTGTGATGGCACATTGATGCATTGTTATGGTACACTGAGTACTGAGATGGTATATTTGAGCAGTATGATGACACATTGGAGGAGAGTGATGGCACATTGATCATTGTGATTACACACTGGGCCACTGTCATGGCACACTGAGCACTGTGATGTCACATTGGAGCATTGTGATG
>NW_008464982.1:0-848 GCF_000622305.1 Nannospalax galili
CCAGGGAAGCCAGGCACAAGAAATTATCTAGGGACAGATAAGAACAGCAGATCAGGAAAGGGGGTAATGCCCTTGCTTGGACTCTTAAAGCTGATGGGCACCCAGCACTGCCGTTGCATGGCCCCACACCAACCTAGCATCTGATACCCAGTGTGTGCACAAGGACTGGGGATTCCTCTATGTACCTTGGGATCTTACAGTTGATGCCGCCGACTCCACTGACTGCCCATCCCCCTGATGCCTCGCATGGACCTGGACCTGATCTGCCATTTCCTGCTCCAGGCCTGTGTCCTGCTCAGTTCTGGTTCACTCTTCTACCTACTAGCTCAATTCTGCATCTTCATCCTCAGTCCCGACTCCAGGAGCCCCGGCAGCAAATCCAGCAGCTGTTTCCTCCTGGCAGAGGTCTGGCTCTTTCTTAGCTCTGAAACTTTGTGAATTCTGCTGCAGCCTCTCTAACTTGTGGTCCTTCTGTAACCCATAATATGCATATTGATATAAAGATATACTTCCTCTGTGCTGTGTGACACAAGAGTTCTTAGTAATCAAGACAGGAATAAACGGGCTGAAGAGATGACCCAGTGGTTAAGAGCACTGGCTGCTCTTGCAGACAACCTGGGTTCTCTTCCTGGCACCACAGGATGGATACTAGCCATCCGTAACTCCAGCTCCAGGAGATCTGACACCCTCTTCTGGCCTCTGCCAGCATTGTATGCATGTGGTACACTTACATACATGCAGCCAAAACATTCATACACACAAAATAAAAATAAGAAAATGAACACATTTGAAAAGACTGGAATAAAGTTTGCTTTGGGCAAACTCCCCAGTTAGGCAGATTTCATGGC
>NW_008464983.1:0-846 GCF_000622305.1 Nannospalax galili
AGCTGGGGCTACAGGGAGACCCTGTCTCAAAAAGATTAAAAAAAAAAATCCGTAAATTCTTCTTTGATTTTATACTTTTCACTCAAAGTCTTGAGCATCAGGACATTTTAATTTATATAAATATGGTTGGGTTAATGTAATTTGTTTTCCTATACTTTAATCACTGTGTAGTTTTAGGTGAGTTTGTAGTTCATAGATCTATCATTGTACTTTGAAGAAAGTTGAGTGAATTATATTCTTAAATTCATTGTGGGTATTTTTGATGGCAGTGTACAGAAATACATTGGATTGTAGTGTGTTTATCTCGTACCCTAAACCCTTGCTGTTGTGTTCTGAACATGAACCCTCCCCCACAGGCCCAAGTGTTTGAGAACCTGCTTCCTAGGTGGTGGCACTGTTTGTGAAGGTTGTTGCACCTCTACAATGTGCAGCCTTACTGGAGGAAGCACATCAGTGGGGGCGGGCTTTGAGGTTTTACAGCCCACGCCACTTCCTGTTTTCTCTCTTCCCTGCAGGCTGGCTTCACTCTCTGCTGCCATGCCCTCCCCACCGTAGTGGTCTACACTCCCTCTGGAACTGTATGCCAGAATAAACCCTTTCTTCCCCAAGTTGCCCTTTGTCAGGATATTTTATGGCGGCAACAGAAAAGTATCAAATACACTTGCTGTGATCATTTAATAATAAGGATAGACTTTGTTGGATTTCTTGGATGAGTCCTACATACTAGATCATGTGACATGAATACAGACCATTTTACACTTTCCTTGCTTCAATGGCCAAATATTCATCAGCGTGTAACAAAAACGAAGTCATGGCTCGCTTGCCTGGGGGAAGACAGCCATTCTT
>NW_008464984.1:0-848 GCF_000622305.1 Nannospalax galili
GAGCCACACTCTGAGTAGCACTGTCTAGCCCAGTGCTCACCTGGGCTGCTCGTTGGAATGCCCAGGGGCATTTTATGAAGCTGCCTGGGTGTTGCGTCTCGCCCTCTGCGGTGATGCTGTATGTCATCTGGGCATTGGTGCCATGGGTACCCAAGACTGAGAATCAGCTTTCTAAAGACAGGAGAACCTTCATCGCAGGTTTCTGTGGTCCTGGGCCTATGGCACAGACTCTTGGAAACTTCTTAGGGAGCAAATCTGCCCCTCTAGGCCCATTTAGGGAGCTAGTCCAGCCAGCCCTCCCTCTGTCTGGACACCTTGCCTCTTTGCTGGCCAGAGTTCAGGACAGCAAGTTTAACAAGCACCAGGAGATCACAGAGTATAAGAGCCAGCATGTGGGAGCCACTGGGCTGGGGTAGTACAAAGCAGAGCCTTAAGTCCAGGTGATTCTTGAGGGTTGTGTTCATGGGGGCTCTTTGCTCCTGGGGCCAGGCCCTACCACAGGCTAAATCCTGACTATGAAAGGCTGAAGATCCAGTGTGTGCGGGCCATGTCGGACCTGCAGAGCCTGCAGAACCAGCATACCAACGCCTTGAAGAGGTGCGAGGAGGTGGCCAAGGAGACAGACTTCTACCAGTGAGTGCTCTACTGGGAAGGGGCCCAGAACTTGTGGATTAGTGGATTAGCCATATCCTGCCCTTCTCTGTCTTTGGACTGGAGAGTCAAGATCTCTGCTTCTAGTCCTGCTTCTGCCTCTTAGCAGACAGCTTGCCTTCAGTGAAAGGATTTGTGTCTTTCAGCTCAGTTTTCCTAAGTGTGACAGACTGTTAGTCCTTCCCATCATCTTGTCA
>NW_008464985.1:0-848 GCF_000622305.1 Nannospalax galili
TCAAGTGTGAAGATTCACCTTGCAAGTAAGCCATCATCCATATTCTGAAAGCAACATTAGCAAACTCATTGGTTCCTGAAGGGTAAACTTTAGTGGAAAGGAACTTTGATTTGTCATTCAAACTTATGAGGACAGGAGTAGACATGAGGTAGTCTTCCCCTAGTGTGAAAATTCCCAAAATTAAATGAAAATGCATTGCCCTCCAAAATAATTCATCTAAAATTTTCTCTACACTCTCTTTACCTTTCATTTCTATCACACCATAGTCTTGAATATCAATGCATTTCTCAAAGTTTTTTGTCATTCTTTAATTCCAATAACACAAAATTGGTAGTGTGGTATTTCTAATCCAAGTTATGGTTATGTCTAAATAAACAGCTGGATTCTGTGTACTTGAGCCAGGCTTTAATTATTGTTTCATTGAAACAATGTTTTCATCATGAATTGGGGAAGAAGAAGCTATGATTCACCCCTGTCTTACTAGGGAATCCTGTTATTTGATCCCTAGGCCTTGAACATCACACACGTAATTACAGACTTTTTAATTCTTCTCAGTGCTTTCAGGGAGAAAAACATGCTGCCCCCAGTGCTTTGGTATATTAGTCATGCACACCAGCATTCATTCACTATAATGGGTGGAGAGCAAGGTGGGATCATGAGGGGCTAGGGTTGCATGTCCAGGTCATAAGAGGAGCAGATGTCTCAGTGAGCTTTTTTACATTCTAAATTTTGTTTGCAGGGTTAGATAAAAGTCATTACTCCAGATTCTGTCCATAAGGTAAAAAACATTCCTGTAGGTTAAGTTTTTGTTTACAATAGTGCCTGTGATAGAACTCTGGAAATTTCAC
>NW_008464986.1:0-848 GCF_000622305.1 Nannospalax galili
ACTGAGTCAAAAAGAACATATAAACAATGACTCTTAAGGGCTAAGTTTAGTTTTTGATTTTTATTATGGAAGAATATCAATCATATAACAGTAGGAAAAATAGTATATTAACCTCCCTTACTTTATTCATCCATTGCCCAGATTCAATTATTATCAACTCCCAGCTGATCCTGTTTCAGCCTATATCTTCACTGGCTTTTCCAAAAACTAAGTACCTTCACTGTAATGTTATGATCAATGGTAATAGCATTACCCAAGGCAAAAAGTACATAAAATTTGTGTCAAGGAAACATTTTCATAACTTCAAAGATAGAAGATTCAAGGAACCAAATCTCTGACTGACTCTACATGGAAGGAGCTCTCAACATAGGGACAAGTGAAATGAGGACTGGCTGCCTGGCCACAAAGAAGGGGGTCAGGGAGGGCATTGGAACCAAAAGGGTTACTTACTCAACTTTATATGGGAAAGAAAGGCAAAGAGTTAAGTGCACAGTGAGCAGTAAACTGACTGAGAATCTATGATATTTTTGATTATAGGTCTGCATTAATTCATAGGCTATGATTATTTGAAACCAGTATCACTTTATGTTATTATAACAGTAACAGAACAATGCCAATCAATTCCTACAGGTCACTAACAGCCTGTTTGCAATGGGATGACAGGAACTAATGGCAAGAACATGTGACTGGTTCAGTAAAGACCAAGCTCAACTTATGTGCTTCCTCTATGTGATTCTAAAACTGTCAATAAATTAGACTACACTGTTCCATTTCCCAGCCCTGCACTGTCAAATATGGTTGAGATTCAAACAAGACTCCTCAATAATTTGAAAACATCCCACTCCTCC
>NW_008464987.1:0-848 GCF_000622305.1 Nannospalax galili
AAAAAGAAAAAAATGAGTGAATAAAAATAAAAACAGGAATGATGTGTTATATGGCTATTGTGCAGTTTAGTAAGGTCTTGAATATATGTAATGCCCCAGTAGACAGAAAAGTATCCAAGAGTTGCTGGTGAGCATTTTGTTGCTGTCACACTTAGGGAAGCAGAGGAGGAGCATCTCAGCCTGCGGAGCTTCCCTCTGCTCTGTGCTATGCAGAAGTTTCTGCACCAGGACACGTTGGGAAGCAGCTGTTTGAAGCATAAGTGGGCAAAATGTGGGTGTAACCATGGTTGGAATGAGTACCTCTCAGCAACTCAGAGATCTGTTATCATGGACTTTGATCCTCAGGAATCAAAAGTGTGTATGTGTTTTACAGGTAGTTCTTCCAACATTTATTCTCGAAAGAAGATCTCTTTTAGAAATGTATGCAGACTTTTTTGCACATCCGGACCTATTCGTGAGGTATTTGACTGAACACAGTAGTTTGTGATTTTTAATATGTTGCAGAATAGCCTCCTGCCCTGGTAGTATAGCTGGATTCCTTATTCTTTCAAACATTTGGAGGTAAAAGTGATCCTGAAAACTATGTTAATATTGTCATGTTTAGTTTATATGGTGGAGATGTTGTTAGGCAATCAAGTTAATCAGTTAAAAGATTTCTTAAAAGCCTGTAATAGGCAACAAGTATTTAAAAGGCCAGGGCCATAAGCTTCAGACATTGGTAATCACTGTTAATTTAATTGAACTGGTGTCCTGATGAAATTCATTAAATTTGATTTAATAAACCTTTCTTTTTTTTCTTTTTCTTTTTTTTTTCTTTTTTTTTTTTTTTTTTTTTTTTTTTTTTTTTT
>NW_008464988.1:0-848 GCF_000622305.1 Nannospalax galili
AGACAAGTTCTTTCCACATAGCCCAGGCTGGCCTGGATCTCTATATATAGCCCAGACTGACTTCAAATTCATAATACTCCTACCTCAGTCTACCAAGTGTTTCCCAATGAGTCTGCCTCTGGAACCCCCTGAATGAAGGTTTATGCAGATGTCAGGAAGGCTAGAGGGGAGAGGAGAGTGATTTAGGTCCTGACTCTGCCAGCAAGGTCTCCTCCAGATACCCTCCCCCATGACAGGTACTGTGCTAGGCAGCATACACAGACACCTAATATAGCAGCCCTGCAGCATAGGGATTGTCATCCTCATCACAGAGAGAAACGAAGACTCAGAGAAGCTAGGGACCCTGACAGCATGATACAAACCAGGAAGTTTCAGAACAATAACAAAATGAGGACCATCTGGCTCCAAAACTTGTCTGCTGTCTAACCAACCTCACCTAGAGTGAAAGGTCCAGCAAAGCCTGTCTCTTATCACTTCAGCTACAGGGTCCCTGAGATCCTTTCTCTCACCTGTGGACTTCCCACTTGGGGATCTTCCAGGCATACCCTTCTTTGTTCAGAAAACTAAAAGTGGCCCTGTCTTTAAAATACATCCTACCATGGGGCTGAGGAAATGGTTCCAAGGTTAAGAGCAGTGGTTGCTCTTGCAGAGGACCTGGGTTCAGTTCCCTGGACCCATGTGATGGCTAGTAATCATCTTTAACTCCAGTTCCAGGGGACATGACGTCCTCTCTGGCCTCAGTGGGCATTGCACACATGGGTGCATTTATGTACATGCAGGTAAAACACATACACATAAAAACTTATTAAAAATTTTTTAAATTTTTATATTAAATTATTTTAAAAATA
>NW_008464989.1:0-848 GCF_000622305.1 Nannospalax galili
TATGTCAAAGGTCATGTTCCAAATAAGGTCAGGCATCTGTGCTTGGAGACATATTCCAAATAAGGTCAGGCAGAGAGTAGAAAGCCCTTGCTGAGAAAGGGAGTCCTCCATTTTGAGCAGAGCTCAGAGAGCTGTCCAGACATGGTGGACTACAATCTTAACGGCAGGGTCCCCCAACAGTTAAGCATAAGCTGTCCCTCTCTGAACTCTGGATCATAATTGGCATACTGAGATAGGGCATAAGTAACTTCTTTCATAAGCTGAGCTGGGGTTTCAGTAGGGCCCTGGGCAATCAACCTAAGATTTTCAAAGTTGACTATCTTAGTAGACAAAGCTCTCTGAAGACTTGTCAGGAGATAAGTAATCATGTGATTCCTGGCTTCCCTATCTGGGGAAGGTCTTTCCTAATCCCCTAGTGGGAGTTGGTAATTCCACCCAGAGTCTCATAAGGAAACTGCCTTGATCCCAATAGTATGGTTCTTGTTGGCAGAGTGAGCTCATTAGTATACACTTGAGCTGCCTTTCAGACCCTATGTCTCTCATTGGGAGTGAGGGTGACTGGAGAATCATAAAGATGTCATGCCAGGTTAGGTTGTAGCTACAAGTAATGTATTTGAATTCTTATGTGAAGTGTGTGGGGTCAGTAGAGAAGGAGCCTATTCTGTGCTCAAGCTGGGACAGGTTGCCAAGGGAGAAAAGGACATAAACCTTAACAACTCCTTCTTCCCCTGTCACCATGTGTGGTAGGGGCTGAAACTGGGAACAGGAGCAGGTATGGCAAGATATTGGGTTGGAGGGGGAAGAAAGGGGGAAATCAAGGGAGCCTTGGGAGTCGGAGAATTAGGAGG
>NW_008464990.1:0-849 GCF_000622305.1 Nannospalax galili
GAAAGTAATTCTAGAGCATTGCAGGTGGTGTTTCCAATAGACAAACAGTCCTAGGAGTCAAGGAACCAGAAGGGCAGATGGACGCCTGGAGGCTCATGTGGTTGACTGCCTCCCTAAGGCACTTGGCTGCCCACCTCCCCCTCTCCATCTTTGGGAGAAAGGGCTGTCCTGTTTCCTCTTACCCACAGAGCTGACAGTGAGGGCCGTGAAGACACAGACTGTGAGGAGGCTCTTCGGACAGAGGACCAGGATATGATGACTCCCATGAACACTGCAAGAGGCCCAGGTAAGGATAAAGGAGTCAGAGATGTGAGGCTCTGGCCTGCAGTCCAGAAGTCCACACACCAGATAATCTTGTCCTTCCTTTGTTCACTGATTGTTTCATCCCTGCGTCAAGCCAGAATTTAATCAAGCCCCAGCTTTGCGCTGCATCTCGTTTTTTAGAGGGATGCAAAAAATGAAAAGATGTCATGTCTGACATCGAGGCATCCAGGGAATGGATGGACCCTAGGATGGACCCTCACTCAAGAAGGACTCTTTCTTGCATGGGTCTGGAAGGTACTAGAACTCCTCCCACAGCCAAAATAAGTGAGTTGGCCAAGAAATCACTCCCCTAGGGAGAAGATGAAGACTCTCCATATGCTAGAAAGTTCTGGGCCATGGTGCTATGAATAACCAGCCCCTTCGCTAAGGACATGATTCACCACTTCCAAAGCCACCTTCCCACAGAGAGCTGCCCTCCAGCACACAGACCCCAGAGCCCCACACTGGGTGCGGTCACCAGGAAGTATCCCTGATCTGCCTCTGAGATGGAGCGGAAGGCCTGTGTTCTCACTAGAGATGGAGGAG
>NW_008464991.1:0-848 GCF_000622305.1 Nannospalax galili
AGGGACTAGGGGCACAAAGTTCTGGGTCCTGGAACACAGGGTGGGAACATCCATCCCAGCTGGTCCCCACATTGCCTTCCATCTCTGGGTTCCAGGATAAGTGGGAGGAAAAGGCCCATGAAGATAAGAACTTTGACATCTTTTGTGATGTGGGCCACATGGCACTGGACACACTCATGAAGTTGTACCTTTGGCAAAGGAGACGGTGGCCTAGGCCAAAGGTCAGGGAGCACTTGGGGTTGACCCCTCTACCCCTGTTCTCTCAGATAAAGAAGCTGATCGGAGAGGAGATAGGTCCTGCCCTGATTTGCCAGGCCTTACTCACGATGGGAGACATATTTGGTGTTGGTGAGGAGGCTTTAGAGGGCAAGAAGTGAAAGAGGCTGTTCTGTGGCTGGGGAAGATTCCTGCAAGGGAGCTTTTCAGGGCTCGGCCTCTCCCTGACCCAACCCTCATCTATGCAGAGACGACAGGTACTACCTGGCAGTCAGTGTTTTCACACTGATGATGCGGCAGTGAATTGAGTCCCTCCAATGCCACAATAACTTCATCTACTGGCTCATCCCACATGGCTGCCATTTCCTAGGAGCCTGCAAGACCACCCATGACCTCACAGGTGTCTTTCCCTTGGTGTAGGGGTCCCAATCAGGAGGCCTTAGTTGTTCCTCTGGGACCCACTCTATCCCTCCCAGTGGAGGACTTATGTTCACCTTTGTGCAGAGCATGCTTCCTAGGCATGCTCTGGTCCAGACCAGGTCATAAAGCAGCAGAAGGCAGCCCTGCAAGATGAGAAAGAGCAGGAAAAGATCCAGAAGCGGAGGCACCTGGACTTCCTTGACATTCTCCTG
>NW_008464992.1:0-848 GCF_000622305.1 Nannospalax galili
ATGTAAGTGTACTCCTGTCATGTAATGCCCAAGGAAGCCTGGAGAGGGTGTTGGAACCTCTGGAATTGGAGTTATGGATGGTTGCTAGCTGCCATGTGGGTGGTGGGAGACAATCGTGGGCCCTCTGCCAGAGCAGTCTGTGCTCTTAACTACTGAGCCATCTCCCCAGCCCACCCCCACCCCCAGCTTTACTTTTAAATTTTTGATCCATGTACTGAGCTATATATTTATATTACTTTACTGTTTGCTAAGTATTTTCTATAACACTTCTGCACTCCTATTTCAGATTTCTCAAGGATTAAGTGAGATTATCCGATTATTTTAGCTCAACAGATAGGGCACAGCCACTTTATGCTGCTGGCTTATTATGGTCAGTCTTATGAACTTGGCATGATTGTTGGCTCCAATGGCTGTGTCCTGTCCAAGGATGAACTTCTCCTTTTGTGATGTGATTTCTCACCTCAGTTTATTGTAGCACCCTTGATGAATGGCCGTCCTTTTCGGGTGTCTGACTGAAGAAAACCTAACAGTGCTTGCAAATAGCTGTGGACATTACTTCCTGTTTCATTTACTGTATTTGTGTGCCATCTAGAGCCAGAAAGCTCCTTGATGGGTTCCCCACTCATAAATGCCCAAACAAGGCATTTTTCCAGAAAGAGTCTCCAGTTACCCAGTGGGGATATTTCTCAGGAACCCAGCTGTACCCTCTGCCCAGGCAAACTGGAGGTCAAATTGCAGGAAAGAATCAAAATGGTAATGCCTATAAACCTCCAACTCCCCTGAGAAGTAATTGAGGGTCATCCCACTGAAATTAAGCTCAGTCTTTACACATCCTCTTTTTTTTTTTT
>NW_008464993.1:0-849 GCF_000622305.1 Nannospalax galili
AAAAAAACCCTAAAATTCATGTGGAAATATGAAAGACCAAAAATAGCACAAGCAATCCTGGAGCATCATATCAGACTTCAAACTATACTACATGCCCATAGTAACAAAATCAGTACGGTACAAGAGCAAACATGTAGACCAATAGAATAGCGTAGAGGACCCAGAAAATGATCCCATACAGGAACAGGCACCTCATCTGTGACCAAAGTGTCCAAAACATACATTGGAATAAAAGATAGGTTCCTTAACAAATGGTGTGGGGGAGAATGGGTACCCACATACTGATTTAGTCTTACTGATTTTTTGGAATGGGGATTGGCATGGAGACCAAGGATTATTGATTCTTCTAAATCAGCACATTCTATCTTGAAAGAACAAGAGCTGTGAACCCTGCAGACTATACTATGGGAGTGATCAAATGCTTTCTCATTGGATCTAAGGCCTACTTCACAAGATGAAACCCATACCCGGCACTGTTATCAGGGCCAAGAACTTGTAGCTAGGCAGGTCATAGGCCATAGCTGAGAAGCTACTACTGTCATTCTGCTAAATTAACACAGTATTAGAAAGACTCAGAATAACTTAGCAGTACACCATAGACAAGTGCAACTCTCCGTCCTCATCAGAGATCCTTCTTTTTTTGCAGCAGATGACGATTAACACAGAAACCCGTAACTGGTCTATGTGCAAAGAATAAAACACTTTAGAGTGCTGAGCCCTATGTGGCATCTGTATCACACCCTTTCCCCAAAGGCTTAGGGAATCTTGGTAGCGGCATCAGAGAGACTGTAAGAGCCAGAGGATGAATACAAGAAAACTGTGTTTTCCAGACACAACAGGGTAGTTGCA
>NW_008464994.1:0-849 GCF_000622305.1 Nannospalax galili
ATATATGTGTATATATATATATATATTTCCAAGATGCTGTTAAAGTTATATACAAACGTGCCCAAAATTTCACAGCAAAAAAATTGTTCTTATGTGGCATAGACAGCTATGAAGTATAGTAAAAAAAGAAGCTTCCCCACTTGCTTTAAGATGCTAACACACTTTGGTATTCAATCCTGAAAATAACACCTTTAGAAAGACTACAGAAAATACAATCAAGTTGGTTTAAAGAATAATAGACCACAGTCAAGAAAACCTCATCTGAAGACAAGAAGGCAGACTTGGTATTTAGAAATCTAACATAAATCACACCAGCAAAGCAAAGAGAGAAATCCATATGGCCCCATTAGAGATTGAAAGGTCTCTATACCTGTATCTGATACAAGTGTTAAACAACGAAGCCCAGAATATTCACTATATAATATAGAATATTTACTGCAAACCAATAGCCAATGTTGTTCTTATATTAATATATTACAACATGCTTGGTGTTTTTAGGAGAAATAAAAACAAGTTAATAATGCAATTTATAATACTATAAAAATCACTTTTATTTTTATTTTTTACAGTATGCAGCCTCTGCAATGCTGTATTCTATTACTTGGTGGGGTTGATAAGCGCTTTACAGAGTTTTCAGGATTTAATGCTGCCTGTGTTTTACCTTTTACATGTATTCAACCAGTGTACTTAATGCCCACACTAACCACAGGTAATTCCTTGTGTTGGTCCATATTTTGTTACCATAATGAAGTCTCTAAAGCTGGAGACTTTTAAGGAAAAGAGGTTTATTTAACTCCGTTTTGTAGGCTGTGCATCTAGTCAGCAGGGCACTGGTTCTGGTGAGGGCCT
>NW_008464995.1:0-848 GCF_000622305.1 Nannospalax galili
TCACAGAGTGCTGGGATTAAAGGCGTGTGCCACCACACCCAGCTTGAAATCCCTTTTAAAAGCTTGATTTATCATTTTGTTTGAGAAGCTAGTTAACAGATCCATAGCAAACATCTAAGTATCCATTCATTTCTTTGAACCTCAGTCTCACAGCTAAAGACACAGGTTTTCTGTTTTGCTTTGGTTTATTTGAGACAGGGTTTACTATGTAGCTAGTTATGGCTGGCCTGGAACTCTCTATGTAGATCAGGGTGGCCTCCAACTCATAGAGATCCATCTGCCTCTCCCTCCCAAGTCTGGGGATTAAAGGTGTGCATGACCAAGCCTGGGTCAAGATAAAGTATTCTTAAGACAACCACAAACCATGAAGATGTGGTTTCTGTTGAGTCCTATTGTGTTGACTTACGTCCTTCCCTGCATGATGCTGAGGGATTATGAACTCTTTAACTTTAAAGGTACTGCTTGTGTGCTGAGCTGGAGGCCTGGGAGCTCCTTGGTTGCTATGAAACCACAAGACTCAACAGAACCTGGGGACAGGGTAGACTCAGGCTTGCCAGTGGGGTATGGTTAGAATCTTTGAGACGGGCTCTCTGAGGAGTAAAAACTTACCAGCATGTAACTGGGAGTGTTGGTTTTCAAGAGAAAAATCTTTCTAAACTTGGTAACAAGGTTTTACTTGTAGATATGTATTGCTTCAATTGTAAACTGCTTGATTTTCCTTTTACAGAAGGACTTTTATTTTTAGTGGATTGTATTTTTATTTTATGTGTATGTATGCCTGCACCTTTGTATATGCACCGTGTGCATACAATGCCTGAAGAGACCAGAAGAGGACATTGGACCCCCCC
>NW_008464996.1:0-848 GCF_000622305.1 Nannospalax galili
TTTCTTGTTCATTGAGAGGATTAAAATTTGTCATGTTGGGTACTCTCTGATTTTTATGTTTTTGTTTTCTGACTTGCATTTTCTGATTTTTACTAAAATTAGATGAAGAAAGTATCTTTTACAAAATCTCTTGAAATAGTACATCAATGTTGTTACAGATTTGTTTCCTTCTGGTTATGAATGCATAGATTTCAAATATACACAACATGAAGACGTGACTTTCTTAAAAGGAAATACAGTTTTGAGAGATTCAGGTTCAGTAGTTACAAGTTATTTTAAAAACAACTTGTGAGTTGTTCCTCTGTGCTTTTACTAGGACCAATACTAGCTTGAAACACAGAAACAGTGGTAGAGTGTTGAAAGCCAGCATCTCAGGAGATGGAACTGAAGCAGAGTCCTAAGGAACAGTGATCTATCTATATCAAGAGCATTTGGTGCAGAGGGGACAGCCAGCATCCATGGGTCCTGGGAAGGCCATTGTGGCTGGGGGTATGGTGAAGGAATGAAGAAAGTAAAGGAATCCAGCATTAGAGCCAGGCTAGAAGCATTGGGGCACTGGAGGTTGTGGAAGGGAGAAGCAGGCCTAGCTCACTGGTTGGTTTGCTGAGAATGGAGCATGTGAAGACTAGAAGCTGAACAGATGGTGAGAGAGAGGCAGGGGATGGCAGTGGGCTGTGACTTGGGTCAGGCAGTGATACTGGGGAAACTAGCTTAGAGCTACATTTTAAACCTAGAATTTTCAGGGGTCACCTTAGGACTGCTTTTATTTTAAGAACCATACTGTCATAGTTAACATCTCAATATTGTCCCCCAAGGAATTTATCTTTATTTAGGCATAAAAGGGTTCT
>NW_008464997.1:0-849 GCF_000622305.1 Nannospalax galili
TGAGTCATCTCTCCAGTCCGAACCCTATATTGCTTTTTGAGACAAAATCTTGCCATATAGACCAGGCTGCCCCGGAGTTCACTTTGTAGCCCAGCTTGTCTGGAACTCGTATCAGCTCCTGCATCAGCTTCCTGAATACTGGGATTATAGGTGTGTGTCACCAACATCTACTCTAGGCATATAACTTTATAGACATCATCTCTGTGGTGATGGTGAGTCTCACTGGATTAAGGATGAAATGGTGTCATGGTCTCCCATAGCAACCTCATCAACCAGATGTCAACCCAAAGTCCTCTTCCTGGCAGCAAAGCTGTCTGTGATGTGGCTCCATACACCATACCTTATTTCCACTCCTGTTTAGTCCAGAGCTTACACTGTACCCCTTGTCTCTTACTCATGCCTGGGATTTTGTTCACATCGTCCACGTGGTTTGTAATGTTGTTGTTGTGACCCTCAACATCATCCAAATGATTTTCATGCTTCTAATCTGCATCAAGCCCCATGTCATTCTTATGTATGTGTTTATGCTGTATGTACATGTTTATGTGGAAGTGTATACATGTACATGTGGGTGCAAGTGAGTTCATGTGCATGTGTAGGCCAAAGGTGGACACTGGGTGTCTTCCTCAATCATTTCCACCTTATTTTTATAAGATAGGGTCTTTCATCTTACTTAAGTTCACTGATTGAATTCTAGACATCCACCTGTCTCCACCTCTCTGGTACTGAGACTATAGGCTTGCTCAGCTTTTATGTGGGTGCCGAGGATCTGAACTCACAGCAGGTATTTTACTGACTGAGACATTTCTCTAGCCACTCTCCCCATGCCATTCTTTTTAAAAATATTTT
>NW_008464998.1:0-842 GCF_000622305.1 Nannospalax galili
TGGGAACTTTGATTTCTTTCATCAGCATTATGTGCTGGTCAGCCCAGAAGTTCTGTTTCATTAGATTTACACCTAAGCCTTTCATCTTTGGGTGTTTGTAAGTGGTATTGTTCCTTAATTTCGGGGTTTGTACCTTCATTTCTAGGAAAGAAACAGCCAATTTTTGCATGCTTATCTTGTATGCCATGAGCTTGCTGGATTAGTTCCTGGGTTTTACAGATCTACTGGCATCTTCAATGTAGAAAATCAGGTCATCTGCAAATAGGAATAATCCTGGTCCTTTCAGACCGTGCCCTTTTTAATTTCCTTTTCTTGTCTTACTACATGAGCTAGAAATTTGAGCACTGTGTTGAACAAGAGTGATGAAGGGCGCTCTCAAACCCACAGACAGGTGGCTGTAGGACACCCAGTCCCAGTTGATACATCTAAATAGCAATGTCTACTTCTAAGGCTCAGGGAACATTGCAGAAGAGGGGGCTGAAAGACCGTAGAGCCAGAGGACCAGGACACCTGCTACTGGACAGTGTCTCCTAGACATGACTGGGACGTTGCACCCATGAAATCTCAGCAATTAGGTTTCCTAAACAAGACCTGCACAATGACAACACCAGCTAACATGCCAACATGCATGGGGAAATTTCACAAGATCCCACCTCTAGATGAAGAGCTACAGGTCATCAATGGCCACTGGGGAAGGAAGAATTGGTTTTCTCCGGGGAAGAGCTGATAGGTTATCCAATCCCAAGTGGTCAGCCCTAAACACGTACATGTAAGCAACACTAAATAGGCTCAGGTTTTGTGCCTGTGTGTGTGTGTGTGTGTGTGTGTGTGTGTGTGTGTGT
>NW_008464999.1:0-849 GCF_000622305.1 Nannospalax galili
GCACCTTCTCCAGCTTCTGCCCCTAGGGTCTGATTGATTATCTCACCCTTGGGGACTCTGGTTTTCTTTCCACTTCCCTGCCTCTCAGGATTTCAGAAACCTCTTGAACTCTGCTGTGGCCTCTTAACCCTGTGTAGTCACTCTGTAACCTACATATATACACATAAGTGTAAGGATGTATTTACCATGTGATGTGCAATGTGTGATCTGAGAGTTAATATTAGTGATTGAGCTTGGAACCAGAGAACCTGTGGTTGCCTTAACCAGTGATATCCATGAAAGCAGGTGTATCTGTCAAATTGCTGCTGAGGAAACTGTCATACCTTTTGAATTTATTGTTATCCAATATGTTATCCAATAAGTTCTGACCTCCTGGAAAGGTACAAACATGTTCTTGTATATTTCTAACTTAGCACACTCACAACATCCATTAAGAGCACCAAAGATGTAATAGTTTAGCATTTTCAGAAAATAATGTACTATTATTAAGTACAGTCTATGTGATACACTAGATCTGTAAATGGCTGCATTTTGCCCAACCGAACATTGGAAGCCTTTGACCTACTTCTCCCTGTTTTCTCCTCTTCCCTGCTTAACTCCTAGTCAGTTTATTTCTATCCTTCACTTTTCATTTGTTTGTTTTTTTACTGGCCTAGGGGACTACAATACCAGGGAGAGATGACAGGGTAGATTATTCTAGGATAAATAGGTATATTTAATGAAACCATTAGCATCCACTTTGTGTTGCAGAGATGAAAGGGCCTTACCGGGTAAGCTTTGGTGGGTGTATTTTGATGATAGAATTCAGGGACTCTCTTAGGCCAAGGTACATGTATCTTGGGTATTTTT
>NW_008465000.1:0-851 GCF_000622305.1 Nannospalax galili
GCTAGGGCAGGAATATTGGAGTGGGACTTCCAAGGGTAGGTCATTAGTTATAGTGCAGCCTCCATGTTGAAAGGATACGTAAGTCATTCTACCAAGAAGTTATAGCGAGGAATGATGATACCGACTGTCATCATCAACTTGCCAGCCATGTAAGTGAGTATCTTAGAAAAGAATCATCCAGTGCTAGTCAGGCCACCAGATGATGGTGACCCCAAATGGCATTTTTATTGCAGATCCTTGAGGGGTCCCAAGACAGAGCAACTCAGCTAAACTACTTCTGAATTCCTGACTCTTAGAAGCTGAGAGATGATATTTATTTTTGCCTTAAACCCCTAAATCACGGGGTACTTAGTTATACAGAAATAGATAGCAAGTTCAAATTTCAATAAAAATTCTAGATTTAATAAGCACATTATCTAACTTATATGAAATGAAGGTTCATAAAAATTAATCTAATTTTGAAAAAGATGAGTTAAATTGAGTAATTTATTTTCCAAATACTAATATAATCTGAAAAGCTATAGCATTAAATATAACATGCAATTTCATAAAAACAAATACACAATTAAACAGAATATAAAGCTCAGAAAGAGAAAGCAGTTTGTTAACAGTGCAAACCAAAAGAAAATAAAAAGCATGAACTACTTTTTAGAGAACACTAGGAAAATTAGCTCAATATATAGAAAAGAATGAAGCAGTATTCTCTAGGCAATGCTCATAGACAAGTGAATCTCATTTGGAAAAAAAAATCCAACCAACTGAAAAAAATGTTTTAAAACTAATAAAAGAAAATAAAGAAAAATATCTAGATAGCCTTACAATTAAAAAAAAAAAAAACAAACAAACAAAAC
>NW_008465001.1:0-849 GCF_000622305.1 Nannospalax galili
CAAAGGCAGAACTACACAATGAGTAGAAGCTGATTTTAGCATACACTCTAGGGAAGAATTTTCTAACAATTAAGGTTGTATGAAAACAAGTGCAGCATGTCCAGAAATAGTAAAGTCCCACTAGAGGTAGAGGCAGATAATCAACTCAGGAACAGTAGAAATGAGCTGGCACAAAGTCTTAAATGGGTAAACAATGACTTGAGGCCCTTTCCATTACTACAGTTCTAACACATGATGTGTAGCTGATGCTTTCTCAGTGCTCTGCAAGTGCTCTACCACTGAGCTATACCCCAGCCCTATAGGTGATATTTTTTAGATCCCTTCATATTAGTCAATTTCTTGTCACCTAATCAAAACTACTCAAGGGAGGAGTGGTTTACTTGGCTCATGGCTTCAGGTTTCAGTCCATAGTAGGGAGGAAATGGTATGATCCACATCGTGGTATCTAGGAAGCAGAGAGGAAATGCCTGTGCTAGAGAGCTTTGTCCCTTTCCTTTTATTCTACCTGGGCCCATAGCCTATGGGATGTTGCTCCCCAAACTCGGGAGGGACTCCCTCTCCTTAATTATTCTCTCTGGAAATGCCCTAATAGATACACCCAGCAGTTCGATTTTCTGATCTCTGTGACTCTCAATCCAATCAGGCTGACAATCAAGATTAACCTCATGTTTCTTGACAAATACCAAATAAAGCTGGTGAGATGGCTCTGTAAAGGCATTTACCACTAAGTCTAATGACCTGATTTCCATCCTGGAACCCACATGGTGGGAGAAGAGAACTGACTCTTACAAGCTGTCCTCTGACCTCAACATGTGTGCACACTCACCGAATGAATGAATGAATGAATGA
>NW_008465002.1:0-848 GCF_000622305.1 Nannospalax galili
GACATGGCCACAGGCCAGTCCAATGGAGGCAATTCCCCAATTGTGGCTCCCGCAACCCAGGTGTGTCAAGTTAACACTAGAGCTAGCTAGCACATTAGGCATGGGGATTGCCTTGCTATCTTTAATATCTTAGAAGTTTTGCAAAGGTATTTTCTCCTTTCATTAAAGAGATCATCCCCAGCACAACTATCCTTTTTAATCTAATGTCCAAAATGTCATCTCTGTGTTCTAAGTAAGTGGAACCCATTTGCTGTATTAAAATATCCCTGAAAGCATCATTTTAGGGCTGGGTGTGAATCCGTAGTATGCCTCCTGCCTAGTATGTGCAAAGTCCTGTGCTTAATCCCCAGCACTGGCATCACACAAAAGCTACTCTGTTGTGGGAGAAAGTCTGTGGAGGAAAGCTGTCTCCAGATCACTGCTAGATGCATTTCTTTCCTAGAGGGGAAGGACCAGTGACTATGACTGTGACTGCTTGGGGTTCCCTGTGTAGTCCACATGAAGTCCACATGCAGTCCACATGTAAACATCCCAGGGTATTTAATGTTACTTTGTCCTGCTGTGAGGAGAGGTGTGTAAGGTGAGTTTCAGTTATCCAGGGTGGAAGGGGAGCCAGGAAGAATAAACTGCTACTTTCCTAGAAGCAGTGGCCACCTTTGGAGGGAGACAAAGGTGAAGATAATACCCATATGGGGCCTTAGGCCATCAGGGGCAATTTCAGGAGGATGCTCATGCTGAAATTTTGAGTTTGAAGCATTCCAAGTAGAAGTTAATAGATGAGTAAGGAAGGAGATTCCATTCAAGGTAAAGAACATGATTCCCTGCCAAGCCACAGGTCAGCAGGGGCC
>NW_008465003.1:0-849 GCF_000622305.1 Nannospalax galili
ACAACACAAAGGAGTCAGTTCACTGTCATGTAGGACCTCAGTATCAAACCTAAGTACTCAGATTTTCTCAGCAAGTGGCTTTACCCACTGAGCCATCTTGCCATCCCTAGTCCACCTTTTACAACCATACTTTTCTAGCCCTATCCTTGACAAGTTTTCCAGAACACAAATGGAATCAGAGTTCATCCCTGCTTCTCTCTTTTCCTGACTTCCTGCAGCACTTAGCATCTGTAACATGACTTGGCAACTGTGCTCTTTACCAACTTTTTTCCAGCTGAGACCGAAATCCAGATGGAAAACTTTTGTGCTGACCTAACCCCATGATTACTTTTTCTGGTAACAGATATGTTTAGCATGTGTACTAATAATGTACATTTTATTCTTTGGCCCAAATTATCTAAAATTTTAAATTAAAGTAATAACAACTTTAGTTCTTTCCATATTCTTCCAAAGCATTTCACTCTGATGGTCTCTTTTAATCCCACACAGGATCTAAGTATGACTTGCCAATTTCATACACCCCCATTCCATAATATAAACTAATCTACAGACAAAAGGAGGGATTCTAATCACTGCTCCTTTGCAAAGCTCACACCACAGGAGCAATGGCTCCATCACAGAGCTGTCTGAGCAAAGCTCTCTCTTTACAGAGTTTGCGAGGCCATCATTAGACCATCGCAATCCATGTCACTGATAACCGTCCGCCACGTTGCATGGGACTACGTATTTGTGTGTAAGAGTGATTAAATAACTAAGTGGACCTTGTAGAAAATGAGTTACTTCCTTGCTGCCATTATATCTAATTCTCCATAGATTATTCGGGCCGAAGGCTCCTTGGGATCATAAGTA
>NW_008465004.1:0-849 GCF_000622305.1 Nannospalax galili
TGCATAACAAATGTAGAATTCAATATTGGATATGTTATGCTAGGTAATAGAGACAACTTCAAAAACGTTGACAAAATATATAAAATGAATTATACAGTGAGGAAGTGACACGGGTAGTTTTTGTTGCTGATGATTTCAGTTTTATTTATTATCAGTGGTGTGTGTACATTTGTGTGCCATGCTGTTTGTAGTTATCAGAAAGTGTCAGAAGTCAGTCCTCTCATTCTGCTGTGGGATCAAGGGTGGAACTCAAGCCTCAGGATTGTGTGGCAAGCACATGTATACACTGAGCCATCTCATTGGCCTTGATTATTTATGTTTTGGTAAATTATAGCGTGTTTATAGTCTAGAGAAAGAGTGATGAAACTTTCATAAGCTCAAAAGTTATTATTTCTCTTGTTGAGGCCTGGCAGACGTTACTTTTGTGTTTAAGCACCAGTTGTAAGAAGAAGAAAGCTTCATTAAAGCTGTTCCCTCTCTCCTTCTCCACAGGGAGTTTCTACAAATAGCCTTCACTGGACTGGATTTTAGTTCATTAGAAGTTCTACTAACTTTAACCAACTATAATGATTTATCCTTAAACTTTAATAAAATTGATCACAGATATGCAATTAGAGAATTTATAAGTTAATTTATGTCCTTGCCAAAATGCCTGTAAACTTATTTTGCATTTAGACCACTAATAATCAGAATTATTTGTATTTCTTTTCCCAAGTCTAGGTTTTATGAAAAAAATTTAAGCCTCTCTGAAAAACAGTACATTGGTATATATAGCTTACTTTTTTCAACTCCAAGGCTACAAACAACAGAAGAAAACCAGTCATGTAAAACACCATTGAGCAGCACAAC
>NW_008465005.1:0-849 GCF_000622305.1 Nannospalax galili
CCTCCTCCCCTCTCTCTGCAGCTTGAGTACTTACCAATGTGGCATGGAACCTCTACGCTTCCTCTGAAACATAAGGAACACCCATTCAGCCACGTGGGCCTGAACTCTCCCAGCTCCCCGCCATTCTGTTGTCTGTCTGTGGCTCAATAATTCTAATAAATCTCTTACCCAAGGACAATCCCCCTTCGCGTCCCTCAAGAGTCACAAGCGCAGAGCTTTTCATCGGCCCCATCTGACCCTGGATCTTTCTGGTTCTCAGGCCCCCAACCAGGCTTCCCTCCGCACAGTCGCTTTGCCAGACTGTACTCTCGGCTGGTGCCCACCGGAAGGCCATCTACAGGGTCCTGGGCTTCAAGGTGCTCCAGCAGCAGCACTTACCCGGGTTATCTTCTCCCACCAGGAAGTTGCAGAGATGGGGGACGCTGGTTGCTCTGGTTGCTGAGCCAGAAACCGTTGGTCCAGGGAGCTTCCTTCCATCGGTTTCCAGGAAGGCCGCGCAGCCGCCAGGCCTACCTAGCAGGGAAGCACAAAGGGGCTTCAGTGCAAGGCAGGGCACACGGGGCCAGACGCTGAGGCCGAGGTCCCGGGAGCATCCTCAACTCAAACCTGGGTCAACAGGTCCGCTAAGACTTAGCGCTGGCCTCGGAAGGATGCTGGGGAAAGGGAACATGGGACACCAGTCCTTGGACCACCGACTCTGTAGGTGACGGACAAGCGGCTTTGGGGCTTGGGATGTGAAAACCACAGGGTTCGAGGCCTTCCTCGCAACCCAGGCCCGCCGGCCACGCGGGCCTGTTTGCCCCGACGGAGGGAACGGCGCAGCCCACGCGCCAAAGCGCACTCACCCTG
>NW_008465006.1:0-849 GCF_000622305.1 Nannospalax galili
GTAAATAACTTTCTCAAGGTTTCACTAAGTAATTTCACATTCTAGCCTGCTATACAGCATTTTCTGAATATTTTTTGTGACTACTACATTTACTCTGTGGGCTTCTTGGAAAAGTTGTTTAACCTTACTTTTGTTTTCCCCTGAAGCCTCTAGTAAATGTGTTGTGTTTCTCATTTATCTATAGTGGTTTGGTAATCACTGTCTGTAAAGGTACAAACTGAGCAGAAGACAGTAAAAAGGAAGAAACAAGCCATAGGGCAGCATTTAGCAAACTCCATGTACTTTGATGGTATCTACACACAGGAAGACTATAATCAATGGAATGTGTCAACATTGTCAGCAGTCCAAATAAACAAATCTAAATTGATTAAAATATCTCAAATTTGGGTTAAAATTGCAATTTTTGCCTTTGGCTGCCATTAGATTGGATCGTTATTTTTCAGTCCTGCCTCTGAGCTCAGGCTAAAACTGCTTTTGTTTACGACATACAAGGGAGTGGAATATTTGGAATATAAATTCCTGAAAACTTCAATCTATTTGCTTGGTTTCAACTTTCAATTCATCTACCTGACTTTGGCCACCCATGCCATCTTTCACTACCTCAATTTCTTTACCTATAAATGAAAACCAATGTGTATTAACCATAAGGGTTAAAAAAGTTGTGGGTAGAATAAGAATATGACACATGCTGATTATTTCACAATATAACAGTTATGGCAATAAGATGCTACTACCTTTTGTCCTTCCAGTTTCACTCGTTGTTAAATGGATGTCATGGACATTGAGTTTCTGATTTGTTTTGTTCTTAATTCCTTCCTCTTTCACTTTTTCAAACAACTCTTTCTAAAG
>NW_008465007.1:0-849 GCF_000622305.1 Nannospalax galili
GGGAAATAGGTTTCAGACAAGACTATTGGGTGGGTACTCCAATCCTGGATGGGGGAGCACTACTCCTCTGGAAGTAGTTCAGGGGTCTTTCCCTTTTGCTAAGGACTTAGGTGAGTTTCCTCTAGCTGGCGAGACTGTTCATTTTTCTTGCACTGGGCACTACGCAGTACTCCCTCCACCTTCTCTGCCACAAGGACTTGGCTACTAATATGGATGTGCTCTTCTCTACTTTCCTCACCTTGAGCCTGCGAATTGAACCACTAACAAAATGCAAACTTTGGGCAGTAGGCTGCTTGTGGTATTTTTGAAATCAGAGCTCACAGGGCCTTCTCTGAAGTCTTAACAGATTGAGAATCTGGAGTTGACTTTGGAGAACAGTCTAAGGCAGCTGCGATGCAGGCAGCAAGGGGGTTGGGGGTGGGGGTAAGTCCTAGGCCTATTGCAAGAAACCCCAGGTGCCTAAGGACTTCAAATTTTTAGGACAGAACCCACGGAAGAGCACAAGTTCAAAAATCTGCAAAATGCTTAATGCATCCAGGAATGTTGAAGGCTCAGGAGACCCTTTCTTTGGTTCCTTGCACTGGGCACTTTTGCTCAGCAGCTAGGTTGAAGTCCTTTGCCAAAGCTGGCTCAGCCAAAGGGTGCCTAATTTCTGAGTCACTGCTCCAAGTACAGGAGAGTCCTCTGTCACACTCCCCACATTTCTCCTTCCCTACCTTTTCTAGGACTATATTGCTCTTGTCTCCCTCTGGACTCTGACAAGTCAGTTTTGAAGTATTGTATATTAAAAAAATATTCACAGGGCTTCACAGTTGGTTAATTTCCTGAATATAAAAATGGCTTATATTT
>NW_008465008.1:0-848 GCF_000622305.1 Nannospalax galili
GCATACATACATACATACATACATACATACATATGTACACATAATTTAAAAATATTTTAAATGGTGGGACTGAGGAGATGGCTCAGTTGGTAAAGTGCTTGCTGTTCGCATCCTCAGAAACCAGGTAGAAGAGCCAAGTGCCATGGTGCACGCTCTTGAAGCTGGAACTGGGAGGTGGGAGGCAGAGATGGGCGGATCCCTGAAGTCAGGGGTCAGTCTAGTCACCCTGGCAAAGTTCCAGATTAGTGAGAGACGCTCTCTCAAACAAAAGGCGGGAGGGGCCTAAGAAATGACACCCCAGGGTGTCCTCTGAAATCCAGAGGGATGCAAACACAATGCAAGAAACAGGACTCGAAGCCACTGACATTGCTGATCTGAAAGGGATGGAGGTAGCCAGGGAGGGTGTCAGCCTTGACCTTGTTCATCCTGGGGTTCATTATTTCAACAGAAACTCATCATTTCCTTCCTCTGGAGAGCTTGAAACACCAAGAGGGCTGGAGTGATGGCTCATTGGTTAAGAGCACTTGCTGCTCTTGCAAAGGACCCCAGCTCAATTCCCAGCACCCATGTCGGTGGCAACGGTTCTAGTTTTCTGTTGCTGTGATAAAACACCGACCAGAAAGAACTTGAGGAGGAAAGGGTTTGTTTGGCCCCTCAAGGGAGGCCAAGGCAGAGGAGCTCAGGGCAGGAATCTGGAGACGGGGACTGAGGTAGAGACCATGGAGAGGACACAACTTTACTGACCTGCTTTCAGGCTCACATTAAGCTACCTTTCTTTTTTATTTAAAAAAAAAAAGATTTGCTGGGCGTGGTGGCGCACACCTTTAATCCCAGCACTTGGGAGGCAG
>NW_008465009.1:0-849 GCF_000622305.1 Nannospalax galili
GCATGAGGAAGTTTCACTGGTGAGAGTTGAGAAATGTATTACCATTCTCTCTACTCACTGTTCTGCCGTGTTCCATGAGCCTTAGGTGTTGATTCCATTGGAGATGTGTCACTTCGGGCTCGCCTCACAGACATGTGTTTGTCAGTTGTATTACTCTCTAATAGTCTCTAACTTTTTCAAAAAGAAGTTTCTTTGATGAGTGGTGACTGGTATACTTGTCTTTAAATATAGGATACATATGTAGCATACACTAAGAAATTACATTTGTCTAGGGATGTGACAGACATAGGTTTTACTCTAGAATCTATGATCTTTAGCCATGTCTTTTTGGCTATGTTTACAGTACACACATGGGTTCCTTCCCATCGAGTGGATTTTAAGTTCAATTAAATAGTTGTTGATTACCCCCTAGATAAAAGTGCTACTACTGTGCTAATAAAGATAGTTTGCTGTGCTGGTCACTCTTGTGGTTATTAGGCTTTAAAGCTGGGGTTTAACCACTGATCGATGTTATCTTTTAGAAGCTTGCATAGTATCCTCTAAAACTATGAGAAGCAGTCTTCAGAGAGGAGGCTTCGAGGTCAGCTCCAGCCTCATAGCTCCAAATCCTATGTCCAAAGTATTTCCTGTCTTCAACAATAAGGCCTTACCTTCAGGTTCTGGGGGATAATCAGGGGCTGTGGCAATAGCTTGTATTATTTTGGGGGTCTCTTTAACTGTCCTGAACAACAACTGAAAGGGAGGTCACTCCTGTCTGGCACTGTTTTTCTTCTTACACATCTTTTAGCTATACATGTGTACTCATATACACATATTTTTGTGTATTTTTCAGTAGGCTTTTGAACAATG
>NW_008465010.1:0-849 GCF_000622305.1 Nannospalax galili
AGCCTACGTCGGACAGCAGCATCCACCCCGATGGCCCGTTTTGAAACTACTCATCCAAGCGTGCAGATGTCCTCGCTGAAGCGCATTCCCTTGCACGGCTTCCCATCCCTCTCTGCTCCACTGTTCCTTCTGCTCAGTTTTGTAGCTACATGATTGTCCACCCTACATAAAGCATAAACTCTGAATCCTTGCCTTGGGCTATTTCTTGGGAAAGTGGCTAAAGGAACAGATGATGGAAAGCTTAGGCTGTTGCCTGGGTGGGGTTTCAGTATTTAGAGAGTCTAATCTGCTATGAAGGCCAACATTCTAAGTGAAACGCGTACCTCCAGCGTAATACTGAAGAGCCCAGTTACACTTCTGATCTTGTTTCAGTTACTTAACTCCTCAAAGTCTCACTTTCAAACTTGCAAATAATGAGGCTGTCACTCCTCTGTTAAGATTATTGTGAAGGTTAAAGAAAATTCATCTAAATACACTTGTCACAGGGCTTCTCGGTCTCAGCACTACTGACATTTTAGGGCTGTGGGAAACTCATGTGTGTATTATGTCATGCTCATCAACATCTCTGACCACTAATGATTATACTCAACGCTCTTGATCAGTTGTGACAATCAAGACTATTTATATATCTCCAAATGTCTCTTAGACACACAATTTCTTCTCATTGAGAAAATCTGACTTATTCTTAGCTGATAGCTGGTATCAAATGCTGGATGTGGAAGCAAGGTCATCTAAGATCTGGTCTTATCAGTTCACTGGCAGAATGTACATGTTGAGTGAACCCTCCAGAAGAACCACCTACCTAGAACATAAACTTGTGAGAAATTGTGATAGTCTTCCTCGGGGCTT
>NW_008465011.1:0-849 GCF_000622305.1 Nannospalax galili
CCACTGACTTCCCCAGGAGGTCCCTTTATAAGTCTCAAGGATGCAGAAACCAATGGTGAACCCGATTCCCCCTAAAGGGGACTGATCTCCTGGAGGCCTTCTTCTGGTGAGAGTCATAATGCCGTTCCTTGTCCAGCTCCTGCTCCATAGTCTATTAATTGCCCAGTCTATGTTATTGATAAAATAATAAAATATTTAAGGAAGAAATTCAATCTTACTTGTTACTGGGATCTCTTTCTCTCTCTAGAGTTTGTAACAAATGGACCTATTGAGTCTACAATCTAGCAAGGAGGCCTATAATTCCCATTGTGGTTGCTACTAATACTTAAGGCCAAGACGGCCCTTCAGGATCCAGCAACATTTCTTTATATGACACATGACAGAAGTCAGTTTTTGTGAAAGCTAAGAATTCCAGAGCAGATGGAAAGTGTATGCCATTCTTCAGGGGCATAAAATTCAACTATTTCCCTGATGTCCTCATCTCCCTAAGAGCTGCTATTAGGCAGTGTGGACATATACCAAGTCCAGCACACTTGTCCTGCCTTCTGTCCTCTGATCTCATTTCTTGTACTATTAAAGGAAAAAAATTTCCTCCCCCTCTCACTAAATAAAGGCCTTTGATTTCTTCACTGCTTCAGGCTTAGGTAATTCAAAGGCAGGAAAGGCCATGCTTTTTAAAAAGCCACTTCTGCTTTGGACCCTGCCCCATATTATCTCCTCCTCTTTACATCTATCCTGTCAGAGGATATAATTGCCTAGTTACTTTCATAGATTAGTGTGCATATGAATGATTCAGGCGTCTGTGGAGAAACGGAACCAATAGGAGATACATATATATATATATACATA
>NW_008465012.1:0-848 GCF_000622305.1 Nannospalax galili
AGATATGAAAATAGGAGGGGGACTTGTGGGAGGTGGACACTCTAACACTATTGAGAATTGTACAATACACCATTAACATTGCCAAAAATCATTTTTTTTCTAGACATTGTCTTACTCTATAACCCAGGCTGACCTTGAACTCATGGCAATTCTCCTGCCACCCAAGTGCTGGGATTATAGGCATGCCCCATTACACTCAGTAACTAAACAAAATCAAAAATGTTTTATTTAGAAACTTGTATCTGTGGTGAGAAATTAAGACAAAAAAGCATATTAATATAATACAGAATAGTAAACACTTGGAAGACAATAAAGAGATGACATTTGGGAAGGCAGCACAGGAGCATCAAAGATGCTGGCAGTATTCTGTAGAACCTTAGTTGAAAGATAAGCATACTGGAGTGTGTTTTATTATTTGTTATTAGAGTTTACTATATACTAGTTTGAGCCTCATCTGGGCTACATAGTAGGGTTTACTACATATTATATGTATCATTTTGCCTGATTTTTTGGGCCTAGTCTTTAGAAGGAGACATCAAAAAGCCTCTAGAATGAACAGTAAATATTTAACAGCAAAAAACATTCTCAAGATCTACTTGTATGTGCTATGCCCACTTCGAGATAAATGTATTTTGCAAGAAGAATGATTATATCCATGCTTCTATATATCTTTTCTTACTAGAAGAATTGTATTATTTTAATTATATTAAACATCCACAAGACCTCCAATAAATAATTCTTATAATCTTTTTTTCCAATTATGTGTATTTGGGGTTGGAGAGATGACTCCATGGTTCAGAGCACTGGCTGCTCTTGCAGAGGACCTGGGTTCAATTCCCAACACCCAC
>NW_008465013.1:0-849 GCF_000622305.1 Nannospalax galili
CCCCTCCCCTCCCTTTCCTTGCCTTCCCTTTATTTTTTCTTTTTCAGAACCACATAGTATCTATATTTAAGCAGTCTTCCATGTGTTGGGTATTTGATTATAAATATTAATGTAGGGGACATCTTTGTGCTTACCTCTGGCCATTAGAAGGCTAGCACCAATAAGAGCTCTTTTTGAGAGATCAGAGAGGAAGAAATACTGGGTATGAGATCCAAGCTATGGCAGAGACTGGGACAGGAGCACAATACGAAATGTTCATCAGTCTCCAGAGCCAGAGGCCGACTCTCATGACTGTACTCAGCCATGAACATGTTTTTGAGTCTGAAAATCCAATACTGGGCAGCCCCATTGGTTCGGCCCCTGGTGAGAGTAGACCTTCCTTGGCTGTGACAGATGGCATCATGGAGGGAGCACAGGCAAGAGGGAGAGATGACAGAGCGAGGCAGGAGGCCAGGGAGAGTCAGGAATCGGGTTTGTTCCTTTATAACAACTTGCTCTTGGGAGAACTCACTTGCTCCAGGACACTTGCCCTTAGGACAACCACAAAAAGTCAAGTAGACTAAGATGAAGAAGCCTGGGTCATTTCTCAGCAGTGATTTTAAAAGGTTAGTGAGCCTTTCTTTTTCTTGGCTATTTATATATAGAGAGACAAGAATTTATTTAGCTTAGGGTTCTAAAGGGGCAAGAGTCAGTCCATCACGGCGGGGCGGCATGGCAGCAGAGGTGGCTGGAGGGGAGCAGAAGCTAAGCTGTCATATCTTCAAGCAGGCACAGGAAGCAGGGGAGTGGCTCAAGATCTGTCAAGGCTTAAGAACTCTCTAAGCCTGCCCCCAGTGATATGCTTCCTAT
>NW_008465014.1:0-847 GCF_000622305.1 Nannospalax galili
TTTTATTTTATGTGTATGAGTGTATTGCCTGCATGTGTGTAAGTGTACCCACATCATGCAGTGCCTGGGGAGGTCAGAAGAGGGTGTCAAACCTCCTGGAATTGGAGTTACAGATAGTTGTTGAGTCACCATGTGGGTGCTGAGAATCGAACCACTGTTCTTAATAGCTGAGCCATCTCTCCAGCTCCCTGATTTGGTTGTTTTTGTAAACAGATTGGTGAGGGCTCTAGTTCTGTGGCAGCTGTCGGAGAATGGGTGAAAATGAACACTGAAAAAAAGTCTCCGGTTAGTACTGCATATTGGGGGACTGACTGAACCTCCTGTGACTGCAGTAGGATTCAGCTAAGCATGGAGTTGGAGTCAGAAGATCAAGAATGTTCTGAAATCAGCCCTTGGACACAGGAATGTGCCTAGGGCACTGTCCTGGGCTGTGGGGCTTGTCCAGCTTGTTTTCTGTTGTCTTTGTGATGTGAATGTGGGACTATTTGTATAATCTCTAACCTTCAGCAGAGATGGAGCTCCCACCTTACATCTGTTAGTTTCAGAGTTCCCCAGTAAGGACCCAGTTCTGACACTCCTTATGGTGATTGGTGTGGAATTTAAAAGCCCAGGAAGCCTGCCTTGTGGTAGTTCCTGCTAATGTATGATTCCTGTAAGTGTTCCTGCCTGAGGCTCTTGGCTCCCATGTACCATAGGGTATAGATGAAAACCCACACATATATGTCTTACTGGCTATGTACAATGTGTGTATGCTTTTGTGCAGTCCTAGTGATCAAACAAACCCAGGACCTCAAACC
Organism: Nannospalax galili; assembly: GCF_000622305.1. Taxonomy (NCBI): domain Eukaryota; kingdom Metazoa; phylum Chordata; class Mammalia; order Rodentia; family Spalacidae; genus Nannospalax; species Nannospalax galili. The sequence goes on from NW_008465014.1 coordinate 798, forward strand.
AAGTGCTTACCATTAAGAAAAGCCCTCAGCTTCCTGCTGAAGTACTTTTT
>NW_008465015.1:0-849 GCF_000622305.1 Nannospalax galili
CCCCACCAATCAATGTCAGCCTCCAGCCTAAACAGGCACGCACACACAAAAGCACAGCACACACACCAATGCACAATAATAATAATAATGGCCCTTGACCTTAACTTTCTTCTACTAAAGTTACTCGGTCATAAAATACTAGCAGAAATCTATGCCACTGTACCACTTTCCTATATTTTTATCTGAATTTCATCCAATGATAAGACTGTATCAGAACACATTGAATCCAAACATGAGTTGCCCTTTACTCAACATTGCCTGGCTCATGTCTCCTTACCAGGAAGCCAATACCCCTGACCATGCCCTGAGAAGAGAACAAGTCAGGCACTCTCTCAGCCAAAAGGACAACATGACAGAAGCAAACTCATTCCAGTGAGAGAGAAGTGAAGCCCACTAAGTCCACCCTGGAAGGTCCAGGTGTTCCATCACCCATAATAGGGGTGTAGGTGCTGGAGGAAGTTGGATCTGAAGGAAGCTATATTAACAAGCTAATTTATCTTTTCATATCTGAAGATATTGGAAATAAATTTGAAGCCCTCTCATCCAAAGTCTTCAGAATAGATTGAACAAGAAAAATGGGGGGGTGGGGGGATGGAGTTATCTCATTGCCTACAGAAGGAGTGAGGATGAACTCAGAAACTTGCCTCTCAGGGGTCAGTGCCTAGTTAGCACTATGAATCAATTGGGTCACCTAGGAATTTACTAGTTTAAGCACTGAAAGTTCCATGTTGCTAAAATGCCTCTTAGTCCTATGTGAATCCTGTCTGTATACATCAGTATTTCAAGAATTCCTTCCCTGGGGAGACTTGAACAACATCTATCCAGTCCTTGTGTGGTTTCAATGACAAA
>NW_008465016.1:0-849 GCF_000622305.1 Nannospalax galili
TATATACCCCACCCCAGTTTAACCCTTACTATAAAACTGTGAAAACCAGGTATTATTATTTCTACTTTTCATAGCATGAAATTGAGAACCAGAGGGATGAGCTAGGTTTCCCAAGGCCACAGAAAATAGGTCTGCAAACAGCCTGGCTATAGAATTAGCTAACTCAGAAGTGATGCTTTTTCTATTTTACCAGTCACCCCATTTAAACAAAAATCCACAACTTTAGCCTTCAGGGATGGGCATCAGCTAGTCCTGAGTTATAGCTTAGAAAACGGGATATTTCTTCCCATTCTATTTCTAAGAACGATCTGCACCATATTAGACAGCAATTACATAGCTGTTACCTCGGGTAATGTCTGTAGAACTCTGATGGTAAAGCTTCCATGAAGAATTAAGAGTCCCGGGAGTGGTTGGAGGGTGGGCAGTCTAGAACCCTGGAGTCATTTTTGTCTTCCTCGTAGCTGGCAGAGATGATCCTTCTCAATGCACCATGTAGCATATCAGCACATCAACCCTTTATGGGCACAGGAGGAGAATGTGGTGTGAAGTAGGAAGTGGGAATTCAATAATTCTGCTTTTACATGGGGTGCTGATAAACAAACAGGGGCACAGCATGTGTGGAGGGAGCACCTTGAGCCAGAAAATAGGACATTTGGGCTTTGGTTCCATGTCTGTCCTGAAAATCTTCAGAGATCTTAGGAAAATCACTTGTTTTTCTCATCTGGGAAATGGGAAAAATACCTGCTTACAATACGAAGGATGTATTAAAGCAAAACAAACCAAAGAAGATGTAAATGTGAAGGTATACTAACCCTGAACAGGCTCCAGTGGGTGAACTCACACCAAGAC
>NW_008465017.1:0-849 GCF_000622305.1 Nannospalax galili
TTGTCTTAATCCCTCCAACTCCACAAGTACCTTACATAAGCCGTGCATCCATCACCAAGGAAGCTCGGTGTTCAATGAGCAGAACGTCCCCCAAATGACCTAGACATATTCCGGATAAGATAGGGGCTCCTTCCCTGCCCAGTGAACAGGCTGCTCCCTCCCCTGTTCCCTCAAGACTCCACCTAGGCCAGCAGCTATAAGACCACCAACCCCCTGACTTCCCAGTCCTAGTGCCTCACACTGGGTGACTGGCCTTCTAGACACTGCCTGAGATTCAAACACAGCAAAGCCACTTTCTCTCTAGTGTCCAACACAATGGTGTGCCTGAGGGGGGCGTAGTCCTCTCCTGAGGCAGGCCTGGCACTTCCATCCCTCAGTCTTGACCCCAGGCCTGAATGTGCCCCTCAGTCTTCCAGTAGTCTGCCCCCTGACCCACAACATGCAGAGTCCAGGAACATGGCGGAGATTCTGTCCCTGGAGGAGGTTGTCTGGCACAACACTGAAGTCTTGAGCCATCCCACAGCATGATCCTACAAGGGGTCGAGAGGACAGATGTTAATGAGAGGGTGATGAGTCCAGAGTCGTGGCCTGGGCAGTGCTTGGGCCCTTTGGTGATTCTGTTTCCTGAGCTGAACCGTCATGAGCCAGTTTCCAACCTGGGCTCTGGGAGCATTCCCCAGTTCCCCCCTTGCAAAACCTTGGGAAAGAGACAGTAAAATAACTTTGTTCTATTAGCAAAGGAGCTAAACTACTGGGTAATGTAGCTCAGTGAACGGTCCTTGGCTGGCATGCCATGAGGTCTAAGGTTCAATCTCCAGTAGCAGAAAAAATATATACATATATATGAAT
>NW_008465018.1:0-849 GCF_000622305.1 Nannospalax galili
CATAAGCCGAGTGACTGGGAGCCAGTGTGTCCCTCAAAAGCCAGTGTGTTAAAAACTTGGTGCCCAGCTTGGTACAGCTTCAAGAGGGTGGGAACTTTAAAGAACGGACCTCAGTTGGTGGTGCGGGGTCATTGGGACGTGACCTTGAAAGGAAGACAGCTCTTCCCCAGCATTTCTTTGCATGGTCCCAGGGAGATGGAGGGTTTCACCATGCCCTCCCACCATGATTTGCTTCCTCTGACAGGGTCTCAAGTAGCCCAGCATAGCTGATGACCTAGAACTTCTGACCCTCTGTCTCTGCCTAGTGGGTGCTGGATGACAGGTGTGTAAGACCACACTCAGTGAATGCAGTGCTGGGGATGGAACCCAGGGCCTCATGCATGCTAGGTGAGCACTCTACCAACTGAGCCACATCCAGCCACCAAGTGTTACTTTCCTTAGGAGTACTCATTTCATCCATTGCTAAGTACCTCTTCAGTGTTTTAATTCTCACTCTACTCTTCTTTTTTTTTTTGCTCTTAAGTTTCCGCCATGGTCACCACCCATTGTTTCAGATCCCGGCCCTGAGAACTGAAGCACTGCGATTGCGAGGCCTTCTCTGCAGGAAGGTCCCACAGGTTGGGTGTGAGGGATGCTATGGCCTCCTGCACGCGTCTAGGCGTCACCGGAAGCAGAAGGGTGGGGTTCTTTTTTAGCGGAAGTTTCTAGCAGTAGGGCCTTCGGGATTCTTCCCTCACACTTCCAGGAGATTCCCAGGTTTCCTTTATTTATTTATTTTTAATTATTTATTTAATAACTGTATAATTAGAAGAAGCATTTCATTACAACAGCATTGACATATTCAATAAC
>NW_008465019.1:0-849 GCF_000622305.1 Nannospalax galili
TGCTTAGTTGCTTTTGATTGGAGAGGCAAAGCAGGACTCAGGTTCTTAATGTACACCCTGGGAAAGCTTTAGTGACAGGCTGCCTTGAACATTCACCTTGGAGAATGTCAGCACGGAGACAGAACCTCTTCCTCAACACATAGACCTTGTGAATAACCACAGTGCTTGTGTTCAAAAAGTTACCCCTCCTGTGCTTGAAGTGATAGAATCAGGAGGTAATGGAGATGAGCGTTTATGAGGTCATTTGGTTCACCCCTCCCTTTATTTTATATAGAAGGAAACTAAGACCAAGATACCTAAGCAATTTTAATTTGTACGGGAGAAAAATCGTTTCTCCAATAATCCAGATTCTGTCACTGGTGAAGCAGTGAGATAACTACATGCACCACGCTCAGAGAAAGGACTTTCCCACATTACCCAGTGCAAGCAGTCCCTGCTGAGTCACAGTTTCCCCATCAATTAAGTGGGGATAAGTCCACTTACTTCTCCTAGTCCCTGGGATTGTAGCAAGGCTCAAATGAGATCAGGAACAAATGAGGAAAGCATTGACAATATACACAAGACATTACTAAAATCTTTGACATATGAAAGTTCTTAAAATAGAAAAATATTGAGAGAAAAAGGACAGGGGCTATGAAGACTTGAAGTTAAAGGACCAGCAAATATGTGACATGCAACCTCACTTAGGAAGAAAAGTACATTAAAGCACCAGCAAATTCTATCCTCTAACACATAAAACTGGCAAAAATTAGAGTGATATGCAGTGCTGGAAAAGATGTGGGGAAATAAACCCCTTCAGGACATGCGGGGAGGAGGGGAGAAGGGGAGGGGGGAGAAGGGGAGGAGGGG
>NW_008465020.1:0-849 GCF_000622305.1 Nannospalax galili
TTTTTTTTTTTATCATAAATCTCTCCTCTATGGACTAGCCAGGGCCAGCCCTGCTTAGCCTTTGCAAGTAGACAAGACCAGGCACCTTCAGGGTGGGATGACCCTAGATAAAATCTAACTATTCTGAAAAGAAATGGCTCCTATAATTTTTAAAATCAATTATCTAGTTTTGTGCAAATTAATTCTTTGGAATTTTATTTCTATGTTAAAAATACACTGGCTGCCAGGCATGGTGGCACATGTCTGTCATCCCAGCACTCCAGGATAGGGGCAGAAGGATCTCAAGTTCAAGGCCAGCCCTGGCAACTTAGAGAGACACTGTCTCAAATGAAACAAAGCAAAATTAACAGTATCTGCATCCAGTGTATGGGGCGGGGGGGAGTCTAAAGGAAAGAGTTTACTGCCCTAATGTCCACAAGGTAACAACTTTTGGTTAGAGCTTATTACACTTTTCTGCTTCAGAATATATTTCTCACACTTAACACACCTTGCAAGTAAGGCTTTTGTTCTTGAATAACAATGATTTGACTTTTGTGTTCCTCCTGAAAGCAAGTCCCTTAAAGACCCATGTGCTCAGAGCAGATGGTGTTAATAAACTCCTGCTGAATTAATTAATGGATATCCAACACCTGTTTCTTCTCAAGATTACACACCCCTTCCTGGAATGGGTTACTCTGGGAATCCCGTCTCTGTCTTCCTCGGTTGAATAACAAACAGGATGCCAACCCTACCCAATATTTGCACGCGTTCTTAGAATCTGACCTCCAGCCTCATATTGGCACAGCGAGTGCTTTAAACACTGAGCTATCTCCTCAGCAGCCCCACACCCCTCTTTTTAAATGTCCATTT
>NW_008465021.1:0-850 GCF_000622305.1 Nannospalax galili
AGGGGATGATTAAAAACCCAGAAACAGATTCTCTGACAACAGGAAGAATGCCAGAAGGGGACTGAGTTCCATGGGTCAAGGTCAAGAGTGTGCTGGGCACCTAAGCAGGATGATGTGAGAGCCTTGGAAGGGTTCCGCTTCTCTTGCTTACTGCTTAGATTCCACCTCCAAGTCACTGCTTTGGCTGGAGCTCGGAGGACTCCAGGTAGGTGTGGGAGACACTCCTGACCACCTGGTTCCCTCATCTAAGATCCTGCTATGTATGGCAGGCTGAGGAGGGAAAAGGTCTCTGAGGAGCCATTTGAAAGGAGATAGAGAAGATATTTAAGGAGATTCAAAAGCAAACCCAGGGGAGGCCCTGAGCCACCTCAAAGCAAAGAACCTTCTACTGGATTGTTGCCCCAGAGTAGGCAATAGGTTGGTGCCTGTGCCTGCTGGAAGTCTTCGGAGCTTGGCAGGGAATACCAGACAGGAGACCTGAGAAGCAGGAGGGTCTCAGAAAGGCACATTTAAAGGTTTCTCCACAAGAGCCAAGGGTATGGGCACAAGGCAGCCTTTGTTCATTGTAGAGTTGGGGCTGGTGTTCTTTCAGGAGGCTCAGAGAAGCCTCATAGGGAGTCAGGGAAAAGAAGAGCACATGGGAGCTCATTGCCTTCCCAGATCTGTAAGGGAAAGACAGAAGCCAGCAAGGGGCTAGAGACAGGGAGACAGTAAGAACTAGCTAGGAGCCACAGGCCCCAGGATCACAGCTTTTAATAGGATCACAAGTTCAAGACCAGCCTGAGCTATACAGTGACTTCATGGCCATCCTGAGCAATTTAATGACACCTTGACTCAAAAAAAAAAAAAA
>NW_008465022.1:0-850 GCF_000622305.1 Nannospalax galili
ACTTTTAAAGCAGAAAACCAAACCGAGAAAGGCTTCTCACCTAGAGAAGGTTCTGGATGGGACCTGGAGAGCAGGAACTGAGTGGTTTCAGGATGAGGTAAGATCCTCCCAGGAAACAGAGCACCGCATGTGTTGTACAGAGTGGGGTTCCTATGAAGAATGAAAGGCAAACAGCTGCAGCTGGAGGGTCCTGAGGAGAAGTGGGATTCTCAGGAAGGCCCACACTCATCTCCAGGGTCCTGTTGCACAGACTATGCTAAGGATCTTAGATTATAACCCAAGTGAGGTGGGAAGGTGTCAGAGATTAAGAAATTGAATCTAGAGCTGGGGAGATAGCTCAGCAGTTAAGAGCGTGTACTGTTCTTGAAGAGGACCCAGATTCAGTTCCCAGTACCCACAACAGGTAGTCTACAACTGCTGTAACTCCAGCTCCAGGAGATCCGACGGCTACCCTCTTCTGGTCTCCACAGTCAATGCACATATGTGCACATACCCACATACAGACATACTCAAAATTCAAAATAAAAATAAAATCGTAAATGAGTTAGAATGTAATTTGCTTGTCTTAAAGGTGAAGGAGAAAGGGAAGTGAAGGGGACCCATGTCACAGTCTTTGCAAAGCTGCTGTGGAAGTCAACAGCAGATTGAGACGCTGACCACTGCTATGCAATTAGCCATTGCAATTTGAAAGACATTTGTCACTGTGATGCAACCAAGCGAAAGCTGGTGGTTGCTGCACACAAGATTTAGTCACAGAAGGGCTGCGAGGGTGGATGGAAGAGCTGCGCAGGCTGAAATGCATGTCAGCTTATCACAGCTGAGGAAGGAAAGGTCAGGAATGCGGGAGATC
>NW_008465023.1:0-850 GCF_000622305.1 Nannospalax galili
AATTAAAAATTTTTATTATAATATATTGGGTATTTTGGTTGCTGTTTTTTTAATCAAAATCAAATTGCAACTGTCATGCCAATATTAATTTTTCCCTCTTTCCTCTCTGACATTGAACAGTTGCTGTTTCAGTTCTGGAAAAATGTAGTGTTGCCCTCTTCAGAAAGGGTTTCAGTTGTTCTCCTTTGGGAAAACCATGTTCTTACAGTGTCTTGCTCATGCACCAGCTCTGAGCCTGCAGATGATCTGTGTGCCGGGCTGCAGCAACTACCCCAGATATTAAATTTGATCTACTATATGGGGCCAATACTCACCCAGAGGCAGGCTAATGGGAGAGAAAGGCAGGTACGTGAAATATCAGGGAGAATGGCTGTCAGCTGGAGACTGTGTCCTGGTGTGCTTCGTAAACAGGAAGATGGCTAGTAATAGACAGCATTAAATCCAGTGACCCTCGTGGAAGAGGAAAAATGACTTTTTTGATGTGAATAAATAACATTACATTCTTTTCTGCATCTCTTTTATCACAGCTGACCCAAAATCACAAGTTCAATGATGAATAAGAAAAATAGCAGATCTTAAGAATCTTGTATTCTGTAACTAGTTTATCAAAGACTCACCTTGGTAAGGCTTGAAAGGTAATTTTTTTCTAATCACTCCTTTGGTGAATTGCTTTTTACTATTCATATCAATGACAACAGTTATTAAAATTTGGAGCATGTTAGAGCTTAAACTCTGTGCCATTCATTCAGCTATTAAAGCCTGGTGCATTTTAAAGCTTCAGAAACAAATTTGATTTTTTTTTCAAAAGGGGTAAAAGACAGCTTATTCTGGAGACCAATATGAGTCACCA
>NW_008465024.1:0-850 GCF_000622305.1 Nannospalax galili
AAAAAAAAAAAAACAAAATCAAGGGAGAGCAAAACGACCTTCGAAGCTTTGGAAAACATGTTTCATATATGAATCTGAGCCTTGACAAGAAAGAAAAATTGGGGATGGTGAGATGGCTGAGTTGTTAAGAGCGCTTACTGCTTTCCTAGAGGACCCATGTTGGGTGAGCCACAGCTACTTGTAACTCCAGCTCTGGGAGAACCAACACCCTCCTCTGGCCTACACACCACCAATGTACCTGTGAAAGATGCATATAGTAAAACATGCCTATGAATAAAAAATAAAAATTAATCTTAAATAAAAGAAAGAAAATTTTTGAATTGAAGTTGTCGAGAAAGAAACATAGAGAGAGTAGAATTCCAAACTGGTTTTCTCCAGATGATGTTTTCTAACAATTTTGAATTTCAAAATGGTTTGCAGTCCCCCAGTGTGCACAAAATAGGTACATCATCTCAAAGCCCAAAGAAATGGGTATCTATCATAAGCCTCCTCCACACAGTAGGAATCATCAAAGGGCCAAACCTCAGTATAATTATTAGCTGAAACTAAAATTAACCTAATTTTTCAGATAATGGAAGGAAAACTTGAAAAACATAACTGATATTTGTATGGGAAAGTATACGCATAAAATTATGCATAGTTGTAAATCTTCCATCAATCCTTTAAGAAACAAGAAAGAAAGTAAAGGTAGAGCTCACATTCACTGTCTTTATAAGATGCGTGAATTATTTGTTGCCTGTTATTATGACAGAATAAATGACAAAATCAAGTTAGGGGACAGAGCATTTGTTATAGTTCAGAGTTCAGGGACACAGTCCATCACAGTGGGACAGGCACAGCAGGAGGAGCA
>NW_008465025.1:0-848 GCF_000622305.1 Nannospalax galili
TGTGTTCAGCATCATCTGTATATATGGACATGTTGAGTACTCAGGATATGCAAAGATCATCCTATGATGACTGTGTCATCTTATAAAATCCAAAATAATTCTCCCAGAGAGTGGCTTTAGAAGCTCCACGTTGGTTTCCATGTATAGACAAGGTCAAGAGTCACTGGTTTGAAACATTATTCAGGGATATAAAGTATTTCTTTCCAGAGACATTTGGCCTATTTGACTTCATATTTCAGGGTCTCTGGTTTAGACCTTCTTTTACATTACTATAATAAGTCCACATGTTTTCTACCCCGGCTTTTCTTCGATTATTTCTCATCCTACAAGTTCAAATCAGTCATCAAGCCCCCACAAAGAGCATTCCTTATCTTGTCTTTGTTCAGCTTATTCCTAGCCTCTAATTATGGTTATTCCAGACTGTATTCATCCATGATACCAAGTTGTCATTAGCTACCACACGTGGTTCATCCATGCCAACAAGTTGTCATTAATTAGCACATGTGGTTTCCCTTGTTTTTTCTGTTTTAAAGAAAGCTCCCCTTATTTGCTAAATCACCTCATTTTCTTCTTTCCGTCATCTAAAATGGTGCCTTGAAGAGCCTTTGTGTATTTAGACCCTTCAGTTAATACATAAAGACTGATTTGCAGCTCTTTCAGAGTGCTTAGGTATATATATTAAAGATAATTTAACATTAAAAATGAACAAAGATCGGGCGTGGTGGTGCACGCCTTTAATCCCAGCTCTCCGGAGGCAGAGGCAGGCAGATATCTGTGAGTTCTAGGCCAGCCTGGTTTATATAGTGAGTTCCGGGACAGCTGGGGCTACAGGGAGACCCTGTCTCAAA
>NW_008465026.1:0-850 GCF_000622305.1 Nannospalax galili
TTTTTTTTTTTAGTATTTAGCGATCTCATCACTTCACTCTATAGCTCCATTATATAATTCAAACTGATTCAAAACCGCATTTCCTCACCGTAAGGCCCCCAATCCCACCCTAGACAGCATCCACTGGCCTGGAGGGCGGGGAGGGCACACTCAAAACAGCAAAGACAATTAGCCTTTCTGGAACCTTCACTTGGGGATGTGCCCTTCTGCAGTGTGCTTTTGTTTCCCTTTGGTTTGAATCTTGGGTACAGGACCTCCTAAGTGCCAGGGCTGGGCAAGCTGGGACGGAATTGCTGTAGCTTCATTGTTGACCTCTTAGGGCTGCCCTCCCTATGCCATTAGCCTCTGAACGGAGTTTTAGATGACAGACAGAACCAAGAGTTGAAAAAAACCTCAGACAGCTTTGTAACACACCTGCAAAATCTAAAATCTACAGTGGGCACTTCTGTTCCCACATATCTAAATTCTGGGAAATGCCAAAAGGGTGGCTGGGCTGGGAGGGTCTTTAGCCAACCCTCTTGATCTCCCTAAACCCTTCCATAGACACTTGTAGAAAAATAATGTCCAAGTAAAAGTGCTTGCTTGCTCTGCAAAGTCAAAGCTTCAGTCGCCCCGCCCCCCATATCATAATCTATAAGGTTAACAGACATATACTGACGCCATCACAGTCTTGGGCAAAGGAAATGAGAATTATTTCAGTCTGTCCCAATTTTCCTGACTTAGCATCTATCTTCTCTTGCCAAGTGATGCTCGTGGAGGGGCCACGGAGAACTGGCAGTGACTAGAGAGGTTCTTTGTGCAACAGAGATGGCAATACAGGAGCACAACACTTAAAGCCTCCTGAGCCACA
>NW_008465027.1:0-849 GCF_000622305.1 Nannospalax galili
TGATCAGCGGGAAGGCCTGTGACACTAGGTGAGAGGAGGGAGGATTCTGGAGTCTAGCTTGGCTTTGGGTACTAGTATTGTGTTCTCTTCCTTGCTTCAGATTGTTCCTTCCAGGCATTTTGGATTCCTCACACTATTTATGCTTCCCTTGGTGCTCAGTGCAGGCCTGGTGACTGATGGTGTGTGGGTGGGCTGCTCTTGTTTCCGGTATGCCTATACTTTTCCTTATTTTTATGGTGCTGGTTGTGGAACCCAGTGTCTTGGGCATGCCAAGCAAGAATTCATCAACTGAGCCACATCCCCAGCCTTAATATTTATATACTATTAAAGAAGAGCAAGGTCATATGTGGCTGTCATGTGTCTTTGTTATTGAGAAAAAGTCTTCTGAGTCTTCCCTGTGCTTTGGGGGGTTGGGCCATCGCTCCACTGTGTCAGGTTCCTGGCTGAGCAGGGTGCCCAGTTCTGGTGACGGTGCTTGTTGTATGCCTGATGCTGTTGAGGGTGGCTTGCCAAGGATGTCTAGCCTCCTTGTGGAAGGTGCTCAAAGCATAGTGTAGCTGGCTTTCTGCTGCTGGTCCCAAGCCTGTATTCTTAGGTGAGTCTACCAGCTGAGTTTTGGGTCTTAAGATCCTAGGCTGGACACTGGACAGCTAGCTGTCTTGTTCCTCTTGAGCAGGAGCCTTGCTTCCTAGTTGACTTCTTAGAATTAAGGATTTGGGTATAGATCCCTAGACCTCCTCCCCCACTCTTTTTTGGGGCCTTTTTGAGACAGGGTCTCCCTGTAGTTACAGCTGGCCTGGAACTCACAGAGATCCATCTGCTCTCTGCCTCCCAAGTACTGGAACTAAA
>NW_008465028.1:0-848 GCF_000622305.1 Nannospalax galili
TGTATGTAAGTGCACCCATGTTGTGCAAAGCCCGCAGAGGTCAGAAGAGGGTATCAGATTCCCCTGGAACTGGAGTTAGAGACAGTTGCTAGCCACCATGTGGGTGCTGGGAATCAAACCCAAGTCTTTTGCAAGAACAGCCAGTGCTCTTAACTGCTGAGCCATCTCTCCAGACCCCACCCCCATGCAACATTTCTAAAGGACTCAAGCCTCTTAAAGAGGAGGTATTCCAAATTCACAACAAGCTAGGGGTAACAAGGTAGTCCATGGTAAGTGAGCCTCTTGGGTGAGTATTTGGAGGTATCCTTTGAGGATGTCATTTAGTTTTTCTACCCTTCCAGATTATTGGGGTCTCTGGGCACAATGGAAGCGATAGTCAATACTCAAATAAGATGTTTGAGATCCTCTGACTGGCCACCACCTTGAATACAAGGCCATTATTGCTTTGTGAGATTTGTGGGAGTCCACACCATGGAATAATCTCTGAAGTATGACTCTGCCCATCTCTTCTGCCTTTCCTGTTCTGTAAGAGAAAGCCTCTAACCACCCTAGACGAGTATCTGTTTCCACCCCTTCATTCTATAGTTTGTACTATGGCCACACTCTGGAACAGAAGAGGACCAATTGTTTCTTTTCCAGCTCTGGGGTCAAAGTGGTTCCAATTTTTAAGAGCACACTCCAAGGGAGTCCTCTGCAAGAGCAGCCAGTGCTCTTTACCAATGAGCTGTTTCTCCAGCCCCCATGTCATGACTCTTATAAACCTTCTTGTAACATCCCAGACCTTTTGCAGCATACTTATGTGCCGGTGCCAGCCAGCCAAGACGGACAGTACCTGAAAGGGGGAGTGA
>NW_008465029.1:0-840 GCF_000622305.1 Nannospalax galili
TCAGGAGAGAAAGCCACTCAGGAGGACTCCAGACAGAAACCAAGGCAGAGTTTTATTTCCAGAAGTCACTGGGAGCAGCCCTCATTGGGAGAGAGGAAACGGCTGCTTTTCAGGCTGCTGGCTGGAGGTTTTTATAGAGCGTTGGGAATGTGGAAGGTGAAAAACCAGTTTAAACAGGTGAAAGGGCTGGGGGCTTAAAAGGGGGAGGCAGATTCTGTTGAACTGCCCCTTACGTTGACCAGAGTCTGGGTCGCGCATGAAGGGTCTGCTTTTCTCTAAAATTATCTAAAGGAAAGCAAGTGGTGCTGAGACAGCTCTTGCTGCAATCAGGTCTTAGGTCATGGGTGCAGGGAGTCTGTTTGTCCTGTCTGCGGATGGTCATGGTGCTCATTAACTTAGTTCCTATATTTGGGGCAGAAGTCTTGTCCTATTGCACTGTGGAGGGGGCTGCTATAGATCCAGACCCTAACATGTACTAGTTAAAGACACCAACCTGAAGGAGCTCAAACACAGTTTAAACAACAAGATAAACAGTGACCATTTGGGTCATGACTCAAAGAAGAACAACAAATTTCTGTGAATTCATGTCAAAATGAATGCATAGAGATATACCCAGGTGTGGTGAAGCATGCCTATATCCCAGTTACTGGATGTTGAGGCAGAAAGATTACTAGAATCCAGAGGTTTGACACAAACCTGGTCAACCTTCTTCATGACAGATAAGGAAGATCGAGGAGGATGAAGAGAAAAGATGAGGAAAGGCCAAGTGGGCCCAGGAAGAGAAAGGGAGACAGTGAGATGAGAGAGAGAGAGAGAGAGAGAGAGAGAGAGAGAGAGAGA
>NW_008465030.1:0-850 GCF_000622305.1 Nannospalax galili
GCTGAATGAATCAAGTACCTAGTATTTATTGGTTTCTAAAGTAGTTTTCAAAATGTTTCCATTTTGTCACAGAATGAGTGTCTGCGAAAGGGAAGCTTCAGCATAACAGAAAAGACAGGTGTGAGGAAGGTAACTGTCACGGCCACAGAAGCCAGAAGCCCACTCCAAGTGGTCAAGAGCCTGAAATGAAAGTAGCTGCAGCTCATAGGCAGGGCAGGTGGGCTGTGCCCAGGCCGCCACAACCCACAGAGCTCACTGGACTCTGTGTACCATCCACCCATGCACTGGCCATTCCGACTTACTCCCAGCATTCAGATATCCCTGGTAAACGGCCTGCTTCAAGACCAATGTGTGACCTCCCTCATCCAGGATTACTTCAAGAAGGGACCTGAAGAGCGAGTGGGACCCCCATCCCAAGAGACAGCAGGAGCTGGGGAAGGGAGCTCAACTGGGGACTGCTCAGCCAGAGTGTCCCTGTAAGCTGGGATGCAGTGTCCCAGCAGAAGTGCACTGTGCCCTGCAGGGGCCAGCACTCCCCTCTCTGCTGCTCCTGCTGCTGAGGATCCCTCATTTGGCAGGGTCACTACTCAAACTATCAGAGCTACCTGTGCAATGAGCAACAGAGAATCAAATTAGATTTGGCAATTTTCTCTCTGTGGAGCTCAATCACGGCTGGTCTTCCAGTGTATAATAAGTTACTCATCTTTACTACTGAAAATGTAATTTACTGATTTTTGGTAAGCTTTTTAAACGTATAATGTACTTGAGTAACTATCAGGTAAGGGGGCTGGAGCGATGGCTGAGTGGTTAAGAGCACTAGCTGCTCTTGCAGAGGACTCAGATTCAATTC
>NW_008465031.1:0-669 GCF_000622305.1 Nannospalax galili
AAAAAAAAAAAAAAAAAAAAAAAAAAAAAAAAAAAAAAAAAGAGAGAGCGAGAGAGAGAGAAGATGGGGAAGAGGCTGAGGCCACAAAGGAAAGAAGGAAAGTGTTGGCTTGATGGAGGATTCCAGGTGTCCACCTCAGGGGAAGGAGGTAGGCAACCCATGGGAGGCTGGGTCAGGAGAGATAGTGCTAAGGACAATCTGGAAATAAGAGCATGAACAGCTCAGATAACCAGAGCAGAAGCTCATTCGGGAGGCATTATCAAAGAAGAGAGGCTGGAACAGCATCTCGGAAGAGGCGTATGAGGCTCCTATCTGGAATTCTATTCAAAGTGGGATGCTTAGTCCAAATTAAGGCCTAGATAGTGTTGGGGGTAAATTGAGGGAAGCCTATGGTGAAAGTCAGTCCTTCTGCACCCTGGATGCACAGAGCTTCACCCAGTGGACCTGAGATCTATAAAGTAGTAATGAGTCCCAGGACAGCTTTGTCTCTTGCTGACTGTGCTGGTCGACTTGACATAAACTAGAGTCACCTAGGATGAGGAAACCTCAGATGAGTAATTTCCCCCATCGAATTAACCTGTAGCCATGCCTGTGAGATATTTTCATTATTGCTAATTGATGTAGGAGGGCCCAGCCCATGGTGGGCAATACCATCCCCAGGCACGTGGC
>NW_008465032.1:0-850 GCF_000622305.1 Nannospalax galili
CACACACACACACACGTGAATAAAAATTAATTAAAAGGCTAGCATGCCTGGAACTTTTTATTTTTTGTCTACCAGACTTGGAAGCATGAAATATTTTAGTTTTATAAGGTTATTTTATTTTTAATTATGTGTGTGTGTCTGTGTGTATGTGTGTGTACATGAGCACAGTGCCCATGGAGGCCAGAAGAAGGCATCAGATCCCCCTAGTGCTAGTGTTACAGGTGGTTGTTAGCCTCCCAATGAGGGTGCTGGGACCTGAACCTGCGTCCTCTGCAAAAACAGCAAGTGCTCCTAACTGCAGCACCATCTCTTCGGCCCCAGAATTAAATATTTTAGTCATCCAGAAAAGTCCTGAGCAAATGTAACAAACACTGTGTTGTAAACAAACTAACCACCCTGGGTAAATGTTAAGAGCATGGAACGCTGGTTTCGGAAGTTTTGAAGAAATTAAACATGATAGATCTGGACAGCTTTTGTTTGTTTGCCTGATCATACTTTCTGTGCTCCCTCTGTGCCAACACTGGTTTTTATCATTCCCGTGCATGTTTGTGTTTTCACTATGCATGTAGGGACTGCAAACAACAGTGTGTGCACTTCACGTAGAAGCATCAACTGGAAGTAGTATCCACAGCCTCAGAGCAAAACCTTTCAGCTGGTCTCCTTCCCTCCACAGAGTGTTGAGAAAAATCCTGTCTCAATTTTAATTATTGGTATAGTACTGCAAGTAGATGGGCTTTTAGTTTTGATAAGAATGCCTTGGATATGGGCTTGTTGGTGTACACCTGTTATCCTAGCAATCAGAGAAGCTAAAGCAGGAAGATCAGCCGTTCAAGCCCTGCCTGGGCTATAG
>NW_008465033.1:0-850 GCF_000622305.1 Nannospalax galili
AAATATATATATATAATAAAATAAATAAAAGCACAGCTAGTAAAAGATTTTAAAAAAGAGTCCTGTGCTAATATCTTAGAGAATTAGGTTGCTTCACCCAAGTGGGGGGAGGAGTCTTTCTTCCCCTTTCTCTGACTTATAATTTGACTCAGAAGAAATAACTCGGAATAAAATTGTTTTCTGAGGTTCCATGCTAAGATGATCTAAGGAAATCTCTGACAGAGAGGTGTAATTTTTCATTGCAAAGTCTGGATGTGAACATCTTAAGAAACCAATGTCTGCTTTAGTGGGGGTGGCACCGGGCATACTGAGACATCACCTTCACAAAAGCTCGGCCACCAACTTTTTTGCTGTTGTGTGAGCATGCCTGCAGCAAAGGACTCTGGATCTTCCAAAGATCCTTGTGATCAAGGCAGAACAGTTGGTGTGTTGGACCCAGGTTAGCAGTGAGTTTAGTTCATTACCTGTACTACAACATAGGATTCAGTACCACATACAGCACCTGCTGGCCCATCTGCCCATAGGATATGGTCAGTAAAGACACCTTCCTCTGAGGTTGTGACTTTAGAAGGAAATGTTCCCAAGTCATGGCCTGGAGCTTCTTTTGTTTACATAGTTATGTTGACAGTGCCCTGTCTGGAAGCTTACGCTTACAAGGGCATCGAGATCCGATCCTTTCTGCTCACTGCTGAGACCGTGCTCGCTAACCCTCCTCAACATCACACTCTGACGACTGAACACTGGACAGAAGCAGCAGACCTTACCATAAATGATGTCCACTGCTCACCTCGTTTAGGTGGCACAGAAACAGCACACGGATCTGCATATAACATTTTACCTTTAGTTAATA
>NW_008465034.1:0-849 GCF_000622305.1 Nannospalax galili
GTGTGTGTGTGTGTGTGTGTGTGTGTTTTCAGGTGCGTGCAGGCATGTGTGTGTCATGGCACATATGTAGAGGTCAGAAGACAATGTGTGGTCTTCAACCTTGTTTGAGATAGAATCTCTTACTGGTCCTTGCTGCGTACACCAGGCTGATTGGCCTGTAAGCTTCTAGGAATTTTCCTCTTTCCACTTCTCTGTAGGAGTGCTGGGATCTCAGACATGCACATGTTGGGCTTTATGTGGATTGTGCAGATCCAAACTCGGGTCCTCATGCTTGTGTAGGAAGGACTTTGCCCACTGAACCATCTCCCCAGCCCTGGCTGGGCTTTTTAATACCAAGAATAACTAAGCAGGCCTCCCGGGGGTCTGGCAGTGCTAGAAAACAATCGCAAATTCTCCATGAAAGGCACATGGGAAGGTCTCAGATGCAGATAAAAGCCAAGGGAGAAGGAACACATCTGACTCATGCTGTGATCCCACAGTGGAGGGACGTCTGGTGGCCCTTGGGGTCTCCTGGCCTGGCCAGCATCACAGCCCAGCAACGGGCCACTGGAGAACCTGCTTCTCCTCTCAAATTCCATTCTTGCCAAGTGCTGACAACTGAATCCAGGGCCTCTCACATTAGGCAAGTACTTTACCAATGAGCTACGAGCGTGCGCACACACACACACAGGCACACACATCCACCCTCTCAACTATGCAGCTGAATGAGAGCTACATCACAGAGGGTTGCTACCGCTGGTGCTGGTCTGGGAAAGCTCAAAACTGAAGTGTCGTTTCTACTGAGATGTATTCATTCTGCGCGACTGCAAAAGTGAAAACATCCAAATTAAACCCGTCATTCGAGATCAC
>NW_008465035.1:0-850 GCF_000622305.1 Nannospalax galili
GGAACAATGTTCACGGAACAAGCACAACCTGTGCTTTCCCTGAGTTTATGACCTCAGAAGAAACAAGGTCAATTTGACTCCTACAAACATCCTAGGACTCCTGGGAATGACCAAGAGCTCTGCCAGTGACAGGTGAGCACCGGTATCATGGAACCATGGAATCTCTGCCAGAAGGAAGTGCCAGAATGTTCCAGAAAGGCATCTGGAGAGATGTCACTCTAGCAAATTTTATTTTATGTTAAATTACGTTTTACATGTATATGTATATGGTAAGTGTACATGTATATGTGTTCATATGTGTAAGTATGTGTGTATATCTGTGTGTTCAGGTATGTGAGTACATGGCATGGCACACGTGTGGAGGTCAGAGGACAAACCGTGGGTGTAGGTCCTCTTCCTCCACTTTGCTTGAGAGATGGTCTCTTTGTTTTTCACCACTGTGTATGCAGGATTAGCTGGCTGGACTCTCCCAGGGATCTCCATCCCTTATCTCATGGTAGGAACACTTGGATTAAAGATGAACAATACTATGCCCAGCTTTATTCAGGTTCTTGCCACTGGAGCTCGGGTCTTCACATTTCTGGGGCAGTGATTTACCCACTGAACATCTCCCCAACCTACTGCATCAACACTGGGTGAGCTCAGCTACAGCGAGAAAGAAGAGTCCCACAAGCCATGCCTTATGGCACTCGGCCATTATGAAGTGAGGAGAAGGATAGCAACACAGTAAAAGAGGAGAAAAGGGAAAGGAAAAACCAATCCATGAAGAAGTCATCAATCATCAATGATTCTAAGAGAAACTTCCAAGAACACAACTGATAGGCACTGGATTGGGTTACAGGTGGCTTTA
>NW_008465036.1:0-850 GCF_000622305.1 Nannospalax galili
GGAACTGACCTGAAAGTCTTCTCCCTGAAGACTAGCTCTCATAGTTCTAGAGGATACTACGCAAGCTACTAAGAGAGACAAATCAATCAATGGTCCAACCCAGTCCTAAAGCCTAATAACCATGACTGGCGCAGCAAACTACTTCCACTGGTGCAGTAGTGGCTCTGTTATCTGGGGGTAATCAACAGTTATCTTATTGGACTTAAGGCCCTCTCAATAAGAGTGAATTCATGGGTGACGCTGTAATTATAGCCAAATATACATGGCTGGGGTGATCACAGATCCTACAGAAAACCCTATCCCTGTCATATCTCCAGACAAATGAAATTTCTTACCATAGGCTAAATATGGATCCTTATATTTACAAACAAGTATACAGTATTTCAGAGACACTTCTTTCTGCAATAAATGGAGACTACTGAAGAATTCTAGAACTGGTCACACACAGAGAATATATGTCTCAGAGAGTCCCAGCCAGAAGTGACATATCTACAATGGAACCTCTAGACCTAAGGTTCACAGAACACAGTAGTGGAGAGAATACTAGTGCCTCCCTCAACTCTTACCAGCAAAGCTCCCTTACACAGCAGAGTGGGATGCACACAGAAAGCAACAACTGGCTCAGTTTTAGAGAATAAGAGACTGAAGAGTGTGTGTCCTTAGATAGGACTCCCATATTAAACCTCACCCACCTATGCCTCAGGAACCATTTTGGAAGAGTGGGCAGAAAGGCTGTAAGAGCCAGGATCGGCCCATGAGCATAGAGAAACAGAGGCTTTCAGGCCACTGAAAACTTGCTCATGTGAACTTGTGGCAATGGTGGCATCGAGCACAGGACCCATGTCAGCTC
>NW_008465037.1:0-852 GCF_000622305.1 Nannospalax galili
TAAAACATCAAACCCATGCTCCACCCCAGGCCAACGCACTCAGAATTAAATCCAAACAAAACCCAGCCCAGGTGGTTCTGTGTGCTCAAGACTCGCAATCTATTTGTGTGGGTTTGTCTTCATGGAAACATTATTTATGTAGGTACCAAATGGAAATTTTGTTTCCTTCAGTATAAACTCAGGGAGAGAGAATGACTTGAGGAAGAGGGAAAGGATTCACCATGGTTGGGGGAAATTTGTAATGAATGCTTTTTTGGGCTTCTCTTGCTATGTCCCTAGTGATTTGTAGTTAGACATATAAATTCATTTACTTTTCCATATTTGAATCATTTGAATATGTATTTATTATTCACAATAAACAGTTGAGGCAGCCAAGTCTCAGAGACCTTAAATTAACTTGTTCTTCAAGAGAATAGGGCAATTGACATCAATTATAACTGCCAACTAGTAATACCTTTTGGGGGACACTGGTGAGTATGTGAGCATCTCTTTTAGGGTTAGACAAGGTCATGATCAGTCATTAAGTGCATTTACACTGTGTTCTGATTGCCTCAGGTCCTCACAATGAGCACTTCACACCATGACACAAAACACATGTTACACCAGGACCCCAATAGGTGAATTTTCATTATTGTGATGCCTGCCTGTTATACAAAGAAATCCCTCAAATCAAAGACACTGTCACTCTGTTTATTCTCTTATAAGTGTCTATAAAATTTGAGTTGTTTCCTCAATTGTTAGTTATCAATCAAATAATGCTCTATGACTGCTCAATTATCAGAACTGGTAAGCAGGAAATTGGTGGCAGTCAGAGTAGTCCCAGCACACCCTAGGTTCTTATTCTTTCTGAAA
>NW_008465038.1:0-850 GCF_000622305.1 Nannospalax galili
TGTGTGTCTGTGACTTTCTCAGGTCCCAGGTTGTAATTCAAGAACACAACAGGGCTGGGACGCTGACCGGCTGTCCAAGTCCAAAGGCCCAGCTCTCACTGTAGACCATTTCTCTACTTTTCTGCCACATTCATTCTTAAACGACAGATCCTTGCCAGAATCTATCCCCCCACCCTCCCCCGATTCCTGGAGAGAAGATTCATCTCAAGAATCTACATCCACTACCCCCAGCACAGAGCAGGTGCTCGGATACACAGGAGTGCCCAAGGCTTGACTCCTCCAGGTGTCTACTGGGCAGAGCACCCTCCCCACTAACCAGAATTCATACCCTGTTGGTAGGGTGGAAGGCAGAACATCAAACCACACATCAAGCTAGACTTGGAGCCTCTTAATGTTTCTTGTCTGAAAAGTAAGAGGTGACCTGGGGGCAGCCTGCCTGACTACCACAGGATGGCTCTTTGAGAGCTGTCCATAAGGGCCAAGCCCTGGCACCCATGTTTGATGGTGGCCCCACCACCTGGCTGTCACTGATTGGACCCAAGTAGACACCGGACTCACACTGGGCCAATCAGGCCTTCCCTCTCTTGAAGGCAGGAGGCTCAGGGAAGTTCCTGCATCTTCCAAGTCCCACTGTTCTTCTATCTCCTGAGCACTCTGAGCTCCCCAGTAGCTTTACAGTAGATTTCCCTGGTCCTGGGAAGATAGCTCAGCAGTTAAGAGCACTTCCCAGCACCCACACAGGGTCACTCATAACTGCCTGTAAGGCCATCTCGAGGAGATTCAACACCTCCTTTCTTTGGGCAGATACACAGACCCACACATACACATAAAAATAACCCTTTTATTTTGT
>NW_008465039.1:0-850 GCF_000622305.1 Nannospalax galili
TTCTCCTCATTCTGTAAAGGAAATGGGTACAGACCAAGTTGAAATCAAACAATGAAACATCAGGAAAATTCAACAGAGGGAGCCACTCTCTGCACCTAAGAACGCTACTCTTTTGCTTTAACCTGTTGTATAGTTAATTAACTTACTTAGTCAAATCAAAAATATGACTATTGCAGCTATCTGGACCATGCAGAACAGCCACATACACAAATGGATTGCCACTGGCACCTCCTGAGCCACAGCCCCATCTTTCTCTATTGTAGAGACAAGAAATCAAGACAAGAATGCCTCACCACTCTTCACTTAGCAACAGGAAGGTGATTCTGTTCCATTCTATGCAATATATGGGAAATGTTTCCTTCTGAATGCATGGGCAGGACCTCAAAGCAGGGGAGTTTTGCTCTTTACCCTCTCCCCTTCCCTATGGACTATAGAGTCAGGGTGACACCCTGGTATGAGCATGAGGAAGAAGACCCTGTGCTAAGGATGGCAGAGCAGCAAAATCGAGCCAGTTTCTAAGAGCATCACCCCTGTCCCATGGCTGCTCCAAACTCCACCCATCTCCTGCCCTCCTAGAAGGAAACGAACTTATATGATCTGGTGTTTCTGTTGCTTAAATTTAATGAATTCCTAACAAATACCTTGTCAACAATTACTTTCAAGGAGAGAAATAGCTTTGTCAGGGAAAAATAGAAGAGTTCATTTAAGAATAAAGCTTGAATGTGTATGAGTGCATTGTCTGCATGTATGTAAGTGCACCAGTGTTGTGCAATACCCACGGAGGTCAGAAGAGAGGGTCGGATCACCTGGAACTGGAGTTACAGACAGTTGTTAGCCTCCATGTGGGTGC
>NW_008465040.1:0-850 GCF_000622305.1 Nannospalax galili
CCAGCCCTGGGTTTCACCTCTATCCTCCTGCTCAGTCAGGTCACAATTCCACTTCCATTTCTCCACACTTAAAACAAACAAACAAACAGAAAAACCCAGAGTCTCACTAAATAGCCCTGGCTAGCCTGGAACTCGTTCTATAGACTAGGCTAGTCTTGAATGCACAGAGATCTGCCTACCTCTACCTCCTGAGTGCTGAGATTAAAGGCTCACCTCTCCACTGTTCTTAAACTTCAGGGCACAAGGCGGGAGGTTCAGATGGCTACCTGGGGCAGAGGACAAGGTGGCAGACACTGTCTCATGCCAGATGGACAGTAGTTGAAGTTGTTGCAAGGCAGGTGACTTCACAGTGGCCCATGTGTCTGAAATCTTCCTGATAAGGCTTATGTCCACTAGGGATGACCATGTGACAGTGCATGCAATCTAACCTTCCAATGCCCCCATTATCCTCTTCTGTAAAATGGGCATACTAGTGGGACCTAATACATGAACTTTCCTCCTCAGGAAACAGTGTTTTCATGCATCAGCCCAAAGTGCCCACATGATGGGTCAGCTGTTGGGAAGATGCAGCCAAGACTGTACTCAGGTCCTGATGTGCAAATGACAGCTCTACCATGAAGTCACTCAAGAGATTTCTTTAAAGACAGACTAAGGAAGATGATATAGCTTTACTAATGAATGGAGTTATAGGGTTTTCTGGGTGCTGTCTTCAAGAAGGGGTCTTTGGTGTCCACTGAGCACCTGTCGGAGGGGGTCTATGTGCCAACCAGAACACACGTGTGTCCCTGGGAGTGTTTTCGTTACTTTCCTCATTACTGTGACAAAACAACCTGACAAAAAGCAACTTGAG
>NW_008465041.1:0-849 GCF_000622305.1 Nannospalax galili
TCTGCAAGAGCAGCCAGTGCTCTTAACTGCTGAGCCATCTCTCCAACCCTGCAAACTTTAATCTTCATGCTTGCAAAGCAAGTGGTCAGACTGCTGGATCATCTCCCTGTCCCTGTGTAGAAGTTCTTAAACAATTGTCTCCTGTCCTTTGGATTTAAAGCTAGGAGTGGCAATGTTAACTTTGAAGGATTAACTATTCTATTTTAACTTGTATTTCTATGCATGGAATTAAAAGTTTCCCCCATGTGCATACTGGACACTTGCATTTTCCATTTGCTTATTGTCTTCTGGGGTCTTAGAGGTCCACTGTTAGTCTTGGGCAAGAGGGTCCCAGGCACTGGTAGTGACCCTCTTATGAATAGTTTTTTCCTAGCTCACCACGAGGAGTGAAAAATCCACAAAGCCAAGGTTATGTGTTGACCTTGAGTTTGCACTCCATTGTAGACGATGCGTAGGTGCCCTGCTTAGGTGGCTCCTCAAGTAGAGTCTGCGAGTGACCCTTCCTTGGGTCCGTCCTCCTGACATGGACTGTAGCACTGGTGAATGCTGAATTGTGGTCCAACATGGCTGAGGATTGAGGCTACGCCTTGAACTTGAATGGTGGGATGTTTGTATACATATACATGTAGTGCTGGGTGGATCCTGGAATGAGAAAAGAAGGGACAGGGAGTGGGCCAGGAGCACACTCAAGATGCTCCCCATAGCACCACCACTGTCTGCTGTGGAACTCTGAGGGGCCTAGGAAGTAGCTCCGAGATCTCGTTTGAATCTGGCTATCTAGGACATCTCGAAGGCACGGTTCTTTTACCCCTTCCCCTCCCCTCCCCTCCCCTCCTCTTCTCCATCCCC
>NW_008465042.1:0-850 GCF_000622305.1 Nannospalax galili
CCTCAGCTACAGGTGGGAAAAACAGCTGTTGAAGCTAATTGAGTTAAGCAACGGTGGCGATCTCTGATGTTCTACTGTATAAAAACAATGAGCTAAAATAAACTGGGGCTGCAGGCTCTACTGACAGTTCTCTCAAATATCTTTTGTCTCTTGTTTTTCTTTCATCCTTACTCCCCCTTTCAGGTGCTGTTCGTCTAAGGCCAGCTGGCACCAGCACCCCTCAACATCCATTCCCAGTGTAACATGTGGGCAACTAGTAATGGTCGCCATGGGCCCCTTTCTCTCACTGCCTACCGTGAGCTATCTCTTGCTCAACATCTATAGGCCCTGCTGTGCTGACCAGTCTACTGAGCGCCTCGTCTCTATCAAAGTGAACAAAAGTGATAGTGATAGCGTAGATAGACCACAGGGTTCAAGACTCATCCTAAAGCAGAGTTCACAAGGGAAACACGGCTTGTTCTTTCCGAAGAGTGAGGAAAACCAAGGATAGGCACAAATGCACTAGACACAAAACTTGAGAGGCCTTTGTGTTGAACTCAGTGGCCCATGTTCTCTTACACCACTGTAGTGGGGCCAATAACCCTCACAGCTCAAACTTACTCCACTTTTTAGGTATGCTGCCTTCCTTGCCTAACAAGCACCTCTTGATAGACTACAATAACACTTGTAGTTTTACTAATGAGGTCAATCCTAGACTTTTCTAGTTCCTTAAATCACTTCCCTGTAGTTGTGTTTTTCAAATAAACTGGAGTGGGACAAAACAAACTTCTGGGTGATTTAATGAATCCCAAGGGTTGTATCTCTCTAACTCCCTTCGATAGCTCAGTTGGTAGAGCGGAGGACTGTAGGT
>NW_008465043.1:0-850 GCF_000622305.1 Nannospalax galili
AAAAAAAAACCCTCCTTCCCTTCTGAAGTAGCTTTTGTCAGCTATAATATTAAACCAAGGACTAAGTAATACAGCCAATAAACTGTTCTCTATTATGTACACATGTAATGATGCACACACACGACTTACTTTAGTTTTCAGGGAAATTGAATGAAAACCGGTGTCATTGTGGCTATTCAGTGTTTGAAAAGTAAATACTAAGTAACTGTGATGGTCTGTGTCTTGGCTAGGTTCCTATATTTTTCAAACGATAGATTGTTACACGTGCTGACGTTAATTTTTTAAAGACTTCAATCTGTGTAAAGTAATAATGACTATAGATTTTCTAGGAGAATTTGAAGGGAAATATTTGCATTTTTCCCAACTTTGTAAAGTTTTTCTCTTTAAAGTGAAGCATTGAAGACGTAGCTGAGTAAATTCTTCTCTGGCCTAATGGCCGTCCCCTTGCTCAGGGTCCTGCTGCACAGGATAATGCAACCCTGGGAGGCATAGTAGCTGACTCTTGACCAGAACAGAAATCTCTGGTGATTTTCCTCAGAAATCTTCTTTATTTGGGATTCCAGGGTATGGGATTTCATCCTATCCTCAGTGGTGAGGGAAGTGCATCCCATCCCCAGTAATGTACCGTAGTGGCAGCTATGCACCCAGCTCTGTATATATGCACAGGTAGCTACACACAGAGTCCTGTGGAAGGCAAGCACACCAAACAGAACTACCTGAGGAAGGCAGTCTAGGGAGAAACTGGAAACCACACAGCAGAATCTTTTCCTCAGAAAGCAGCATTTTACACTAAGCAACCCTAAAAGTTGGAGCTGGTTAAGGGAGTATTTTTCCTTAATTGTCTTGTTTT
>NW_008465044.1:0-850 GCF_000622305.1 Nannospalax galili
TCCAGCTCTGTCTCTAAATTTCTTGCTCTTGAGACTAAAATGTCTTTCCATCTCTTCTTGTGACCCTCTCCTCCTGGGTCTTTCTTAGCTGCCCATACCAAAAACTTCTTAGAAGTACCTGAAACGTTTCAATCTTATCTCTTCACATATTCGTCTCTGAATCTCAGCTCCCAAGTAATTCCTGAAACACGGTAGATTCTCAGCAAGAGTTTGAGTGATTGAGTTTCTCTCCTACCCCACAGAGCTGGGCCTCCATCTCTTAAGTCAGTCTGAGATTGATTTTACCTTTTCTTCCTTTCCTTGTTTTCATTGTTTTTCTTTCCAGCAGGACAGCAACTCAAAGACTTATTAAAATGTATGGGAACATTCAATTAGATCCATTCATAAACCAGCAATTCCATTTAACTGATGGCAAGATATTTCTTAGGAGAGAGTGGTTATGGAGCCCTGTCGTTCTGGGAACAAGAGTCATAGCTAAGGTGGCCTTCAAAGATGATGTAAATGATGCCTGAGTATAAGAATGTGTCTGTCATTTCTGCAGCCACAGTGTGGCACAGACTGGCACGGAGATGAACTTGAGGACATCTGCCTAGTGAATCACCTGAGGGAGGGAGGTGACATGTTATTTATTTTTAATTAACACATAATAATTATACAACAGGATACTTTGATATATATAAACAGAATACCATGGTTGAATCTTGAATAATTATTTTATCCGTTACCTCAAACATTTATGACTCTTTGTGACATGAACATCCCATTCTTCTTTCCTAGCTATTTTCAGATATAAGGCACTCGGGCTGGAGAGATGGCTCAGCGGTTAAGAGCACTAACTGCTCTTGCAGAG
>NW_008465045.1:0-850 GCF_000622305.1 Nannospalax galili
CTCAAACTCACAAGAGATCTGCCTGCCTCTGCCTCCTGAGTGCTGGGATTACAGGTATGAGCCACCATGCCCAGCCCTTTTTTTTTTTAATTGAAAACAAAATTTTTTTTTGTCAATTACTAGTGTGTGTGCACACGAGTGCCAACACATAGATGTGGAGATCAGAAAACAGTTTAACCAGAGTTGAGTTTTCTACCCTAGGTTGTAAGGCTCAAACTCAGGCTGTTAGGCTTGCACAGCACGTACTTTTACCTACCTGCCCCACCATGGTTTTTTTTGAGGCAAGATCTTTGATTAGCCTGAGGTTCCTGGAATAGGCTAGGCTGGATGGCCAGCAAGTCCCAGGAATCTTCCTGTCTTCACCTCCCACACACTGGGATTGCAAGTGCACACCACTACATCCAGCTTTGTTCCTGGTTCTGGGGATCGAGCTCTGGTACTCATGATTGCAAAGCAAGTACTTTACTGACTTAGTGATCTCTTCAGCCCCCAAAATCACCTCTAATGAAGCTTTATTTTCTTTGGATTTTTCTTTATGTGATTTCCTTCCATGCCTCCCACCATTATGGTACATACACATTATTTTGCTTGTTTTGCTTTTCTCTATAACCAGTGAAGTTTGACCAGCTGAGTTTTATTTTCATTTCCCTGACCAAGTTTTAACTAGGTTAATTGAATGGATATAATGGCTTTAAGTTGTCAGTGAATATTTAGTGAGCACTAGACATGTTTCTGTTTCTTCTCGTTTGAACTCATCTACTTGTCTTGTTATGATAATGTTTAATTCCTTTATACTTGATTAAGTTCATAAAGACCAGTTGTTTTGTGTCTGTGTGTTTTAAATGTGTGT
>NW_008465046.1:0-850 GCF_000622305.1 Nannospalax galili
TACAGTACTGACCTGACAGGCAAGATGCGCCCACAGTGCAATAGTGGCATGACTGTTAGGTGGTAATCAATCACTTTCTGACTGGATTTGAGGTTTACTCTTCTATAAACCTGGCCAACGTCTATTGCTGGGGAGATCATAGGCCCCGACTGAAAACCTACTGCTGCTGTTTTGCTAAATGGTCATGTTGTCAGTCGAAGTCCTTTCTGATTATTCATGTTTATTTATACCCATAGATTTGTGCTTCTCACAGCCTGTCAGAGAAATGTCTGTGTAGTTGGTGGTGGTGACTGCAGAGACTCAAAACTGGTCAAAGTGCTGAGAATAAGCACTTCAGTGCTCAGCGCTACTGAGACATCTCTATCACCCCACTTCAGACTCGGGAAATAGGATAGAGAGAGATCACAGGAACGTGAGAGCCAGCAGATGGTAAGGAACACT
The DNA here is from genome assembly GCF_000622305.1 of Nannospalax galili. Classification (NCBI taxonomy): domain Eukaryota; kingdom Metazoa; phylum Chordata; class Mammalia; order Rodentia; family Spalacidae; genus Nannospalax; species Nannospalax galili. Next base: position 442 of record NW_008465046.1, read on the forward strand.
GCTAAACCCTGTCTTCTACACATGGCCACTGCATTCGTGAATTTACAGCAGCTGCAGTTACCTGCACAAGACCTACATCAAATCAAGCCATTCAAAGCTCTAGCATGAGGGGCTGGAGAGACGGCTCGGTGGTTAAGAGTACTGTCTGCTCTTACAGAGGACCCAGGTTTGATTCCCAGCACTCATGTGTTGGCTAACAACTATAACTCCAGTTCCAGGGGATTCGATGCATTCTTCTGACTCTTGTGGGTATTTCATGACACAGGTGCACTTACACACATGCAGGCAATACACACTTACACATAAAGTAAAAATAATAAAACAAAAATTCTAGCATGGATGGGAGAGGGGCTCATAAGGCCCCACCCCTAGCTGAGGAGCTATAGGAAGTTGATGGCTGCTAGGAAAA
>NW_008465047.1:0-850 GCF_000622305.1 Nannospalax galili
TGGGGGAGCTGGGAGGGTGAATGAGGCTGGGGAGTCAATGCACTGTGGGTGCAGCAGAACTTGACAGCTGTCTTTTTATGCAAACTATAAAAGCAAGAGCCTGGAGCAAAGTATTCTAAGTTCTAAATTACCATAGATGACAATCCAGAACACTTTACCCAGAAAAATATCTATCTGAGTCAAAGGGGGAAGATAAATATTCCAGAAAACTAATAAACTGAAATAACTTATGTCCACAAAACCTGAGCTACAGAGAATACTCAAAGCAATACAAAGCACTGAAGAAAGGAACAACCATATCCAGAGGCTGCAGTAAGAAAACTAATTAAGGTATAATTCGAAAACACAAAATAAGACTAAGAATACAAAGAAATTTTTAAAGTGAAAGTAATTAAAATATATGTCTCAATATTAGCTTACAATATCATTTACTTTGCTGGGCGTGGTCACACACACCTTTAATCCCAGTTCTTAGGAGGCAGAGGTAGGTGGATATCTGTGAATTCAAAGCCAACCTGGCCTACATAGTGAGTTACAGCTCAGTAGGAGCTACAGGGACACCCTGTCTCAAAAAGACATATAAACAAAATCTACCTTTTTTTTCTATAAGAAACCCATCTCACCTTCAAGGATAGGCATTTCCTTAGTGTGAAAGAATGGAAAAAACTTTCCAAGAATATGGCATGAAGAAACAATCAGGCATCACAAGTCAAATATTTGACAAAATAGACTTCATACTAAAATTAATGAGAAGGGATAAAGATGGTTACTGCATTCTGATCAAAGGATCAGTTGACCAAGACCACATTACAATCATAAATATATATGCACCAAACTCTGGCTTAAAAAA
>NW_008465048.1:0-849 GCF_000622305.1 Nannospalax galili
TGACATCACAATGCTCCAATGTGCCAACACTATAGCCCCATGTGTCATTATATTGCCCCAATGTGCCATCACAATGTTACAATATTACTTCACAACATAAAATTGTGAAACCACAATGCTCCAATGCACCATTACAATGATCCATGGTGCCATCACAATGTTACTGTATGACTTCACAATGTTTGAATATGACTTCACAATGTTGCCTTGTGCTGTCACAATGCTCCATACTGCCATCAACATGTTACAATATGACTTCACAATGTTACAATATGACTTCACAGTGTTCCACTCTGACATCAAAATGCTCCAATGTGACATCACAATGTTACAAGATGACATCACATTGTTCCATTGTGACATAACAATGCGTGATTGTGCCATTATTATGCTCCAATGAGCAATCACAATGTTACAATATGATTTCTCCATGTTCCTTTGTGACATCACAATGCTCCAATGTGACATCACAGTGTTCCAATGCACCATCACAATGTTTTAATATGACTTATTAAGGTTCAATGTGTGATCACAATGCTCATTGTGCCATCATTATGTGCAATTGTGTAATTACCATGTTCCATTGAGTCATCATATGCTCAATATGCAAACACGGTTTTCAGTGTCCCCTCACAATCTCCCAATGTGACCTCACAATGCTCCATGGTTTCATCACAGTGTTACAATATGACTTCACAGTGTTTCATTGCAACATCACAATTCTACAATGTGACATCACAATGCTCCAATGCACCATCACAATGTTACATATGACTTCCCAATGTTCCAATGTGACAACACAATGCTCCAGTGTGACATCACAATGCTCCAATGTGCCAACACTATCTC
>NW_008465049.1:0-850 GCF_000622305.1 Nannospalax galili
TTGACTTTATTGTTTTACTACTTGATTTATTTTTAAAATTTATTTTTATTGAATTTCTGTGGATTTCATATAATACATCTCAATCAATAGCTTATCCACAGGACTTCATGCATTTTGTCATATAGACTAAGACCTATTGAGTCAAGTTTGTGTACCCAGAATGTCCCTGGTTGTGAGTTCATCCACTGGAGCCTGGTCAGCCTTTCTAGCCATGGTTCTGTAGAACTTGATATTAGTTTGGTGATACTTCAAGCAATACTCCTTTCACCCAGGATTACTTTTACTATCTTGGGTCTTTTCTGTTTCCTTGTGAGTTTTAAGATTTATTTTCTCTTTCTGTGAAGAAAGGCATTGGGAATTTGATTGGCATACTGCTTTTAGTAGGGGGACCATTTTTACAAGATTTTCTTACAATCTATGAGCATGAGAGATCGTTTCATCTAGTGTCTCCTTAACTTTTGTCTTCAGAGTTTTAAAGTTTTCATTGCAGAGGTCTTTCATTTCCTTGGTAAGTTTTATTTCCAAATATTTTCTGTTTTGAGGCTGTAGTGAATGAAATTGTTCTTTCTCAGCCCATTTGTCACTATATAGGAAGGATTGTAATTTGTATTTTAATTATGAATCAGGCCACTTTGCTGCATATTTCTCAGCTCTAGGAGCTATCTAATGGAGACTTAGGGTCTTTTATGTATAGATTCTTATCATATGCAAATAAGGGTATGTTGATTTTTTCCTTTCCAATTTTATTGCTTTTATTTCTTTCTCTTGTCTTATTGTTCAAGCACTATATTGAATAGAAGTGGAAAGAATGGACACTTTTGACATGTTCCTAGTCTTAGAATGTTTCAAA
>NW_008465050.1:0-850 GCF_000622305.1 Nannospalax galili
TTCTTTAAGAGCTGTAAATAGTCTGACTACAGGGGATAAACATGCATCAAAGGACATCTGGGTACAAACGCTTGAGCAGATAACACTTGACATATGTGACAGAATGCATGAGGTCCAGAGGAGATATGTGGTAGCATGGATGGAGTATGGGGTGCAATTTGATTAAGAACTATTGTATGAAATGCACAGAAACTCAACAAAAATATTTTAAAAAGAAAATAAATTAAAATGGAAGAATCCATCACTAACTGCTGTATAAACTTTTCTTAAGGAAATGTGAACATTTTCTATTATGGCAGATAGAGGACCATTGACAGACTAAGGACATTATTTCATCCAAGTACAAGCTGGTGAACCAATGAATTCATTGAGTTTATTTACAGAAGTATGGGTGAGAGGTTGCTTATAGGAGCTACGTTACTGAAAAAAATCCACTCAGGAAGAGTGATGCCATAGTGATGGCAAAAAGCAAGATATCCATGCAATTAATGTCACTTTTGTAAGCACAATTAATGTGCTTAACATTGTTTCATGACTTATTTTACATTTTTGAATATAGTATTCACTTTGTAAATGGTTTTATATATGCTTACTAACACTTGCGCTGAAAAACATCAAAACTAAAGTAGAGGAAGCAATCTTAAAAAATAAATAAATACCAGTTATCTAATGCAATATTTGTATGCACCTGCCTTGTTGGCTAAAGCACCTATAATAAAATTCACTTAAAAAATATCTTAACTACTGGAGAACTCATGTGTGGCACTAGAAACAGAGCCAAATATACATGGATGGAGAAGTCTTAGATCCTAGAGAAAACCCTATGTCTGTCACATTCTTAGACAAACAT
>NW_008465051.1:0-851 GCF_000622305.1 Nannospalax galili
TGTTCATATGTATATGGGGTCAGGGAGTTATATACATTGTGATACATATGTCAGTAGATACACTATAGGATTCAATTAACACAATGATCAACTTAAACTATTACTCTATACCCTATTGTCCTTAAATTATCATATATGTGTTCCTGTGTTTGTGATATTTGACTGTCATTTTGGTGATATGTGGTAACTTCTAAAGGGTGTCTGATGAATTAAAATACTGCTTGGACAAATAAAAGCCAAAGACTGACCCTCAAGTCACCTCAGGTCTACAAAGATTTTCTGTTTCAAAATATCTGATTCTAATCACAGATGGATTGTTAAAATAGATTACATAACTTAAAATCTTTTGTTCTTGTTAAAATCCTTCAGTTTTTAAAAGTAAAAGTGGCTAGTGAAATTACAATGTGATTTCCACAATGGAGCAATGTGAATACGTGTTTCCTGAAATGCATCTTGTATTCCACGTTGTAAGACATCTGGTAGGTTTCCGTACTTATCCAGTCTAGTCTGCGACTTAATTGGAATGTTCTTTCTTCCAGGAAATAATTTATTCACTATCTTCATAATTGATTGGCCACAGTCATACACGACATCAAACTGGGCTGATCAGTCTTTAAGAATACATTATGTCTCATTCATGCAGTGTTTAGTCACCTCTGTGCTGTTCTGTGGTTGCTCTTGAGCACAGAGGATTTTCTCTAATATACTGACAATTGTTACTCCCTTGTCATCTTATGAAAACAGTTTGCTGCAATGCCCTCATCTGAATTAATGCTCCCTCTATTTATTTTTCTCCTATTTCCCATTTATTTTGGGGAAATTCCTTCATTGGCCTTCTAGCTCAGTTGCTA
>NW_008465052.1:0-851 GCF_000622305.1 Nannospalax galili
TACGAACGATAGCTGATGCCAGTGTTGCTCATACTGTGTCCGTGATAACTGTAGGTCTGCAGCTCCATCAGGATGGGCCCCTTTCCGGTCGGCAGTAGTTGGCAGTGAACCACGTGACTCGCCAACACAGAGCACATCCATCCCATTCACTCACAGCCCACAGCCCGGGGATGAAGTTGCTGGCCGCTGCCCTTTCATTTGCAGTCCCCAGGCGGCAGCAGTTATTCTCGCAGACTAATGGCAGTTTCCATAGTGCTGACAAATTGTAGGCCTCGGCCACCTGGCCCTGGTTGGCCGTGCCACCGCCATACAGGCCCAGGCATATCTCAACGGTTCCCAGGTACTTAGAAGCCACAGTAACCCCGGCTCCCAGGGGAACCTGGGCCCTGACGGTGCCATTGCCTGGGTAGAAGTTCTTGGCGTACATGTGCATGGACCTGCCCTTGCCTTTGGCACAGCCTCCCTGACGTCCTGTCAGCTCTGCCAGGATGGACTTGACAGACAAGCCCACGTGTAACACAGGCCTTGAGCACAGTGGACCGTGATGACGTAATCCGAGGGGTTGATGGTGGCCTCCAGCCCCTCGCAGCAGGCCTCCTGGCTGTCCCACAGGTGGCAGAAGCCCAGATGAACTTCTGCTTGTAGAGCCTTCAGCTCCATGTGGCCAACCACCTGCTTGGCATGGTAACACTTGAGGCTGTCCTCCTGGGTGAGCACTGTGGAGGTGGCTGGACCCTCGTCCAGCTGGTACAGGTCGCATTTCTTAATGTTGTACCTCATCCACTGGACCCCAAAAGACCACCGAGGACTCAACACACCAAAATGCAAAAGCAAGGGTTTATGGTTTATTT
>NW_008465053.1:0-851 GCF_000622305.1 Nannospalax galili
GACACCCTGATTTGCAGCATCAAACTTCTGCTAGTAATTCAGTATATTGCATTTTGTGTAATCTTGGGTCTGTCTCTTTCTCTGGTCTTGTGATACTTTGGGAACAGCTCTCACGTATTGGAATGAGGGTTTTCTAGAATGGGTACACAGTCTTGTGCCTTAGTTTTGAAAACAAAACTATGGGAATAGACATTAACTTTCTCAGCATTCATCCTACTACTGACTCAGCAAGTATTATTCTTGAAACTACTCTAGAGGCTGGATTCTTTTCAGGATATAAGTAGCTAACTTTCTCCTCCCAGAGCAGGAATATTGGCACTGGTCCCAACCTATACACCATGCACTTCTTCAGTTACTAGCTCTTAGCGATCCCCAAATACCCTTTCTTGATATGGAAATAGCAGCAATGGAGATTCCTCTTCAAAACTATGTTTTCTTTCTACTGAGACTCCTTTGCCTAAAAATTCTCTCCACTTTTGCTTTTGTGGCACTTTGACACAAATTCTTTCTCACTTTTCTTGTTTTGCTTTGGTGGAGAGTGCAGCATTATTTTGTTCCTATTTATAACCACCCCCATAAATACCTAGTAAGATGCAGAGTTGGGACAGGTCCTACAGGGTCCTTCACATGTACTGCTTGGCTCACCAAAGCCAGTGTGTGACTGACACACTAGTGCCAAGGATTTTCCTCCACTGTACAACTCCAAAGTCATACCAGCAGAATCTTATCTCTCATTCTTGGCTTTCTTGTATTTTATTCTATTTGCAAGTGTTAGTTGGGCCAATCTCTCTTGCAATACTCATCTCATATAGGTAAACAGACAGGATATTTCTATTTCTATTTTTCTTTTA
>NW_008465054.1:0-850 GCF_000622305.1 Nannospalax galili
AAAAAAAAAAGTGCTAAGCCAGTTCTCTTGGAGGAAACCTCTGAGCCCTCCTAGCTCGAAGAAGAACTCAGAAAGAGTCTTTAGGCCAATCATTACAATTTTCTGATCTGTCAGTTGCTGATTACCCTGGTACTTTGAATTTGTATCATTAATGCTCCCCAAGATACATTGTCATCTTAGAATGCAGAGAGAAGAAATCATACATGTGCATTCTAACAATACAATCATGGAAGCAATTTATTTTGAACATTAGTTTGGAGTGAGGCCTTTATGCAACCAGAGATTTAATAAATACATGGATATGAGACTGCATTTTTCACTTAGGTTCATCAACCACAGAGAGATTTCCCATTATGGAGAGAGAAAGTTTGGAATCAGGCTGAAGTTTTCCTTACAGAGATTAAAAAGACAGATGGCAAGGTGCTGTGCTCAGGGAAAAAGGGCCTTTATAATCAAGGAATTAGAATTTCTTCCTCAATCTGCCATTTAGGTTCAGCCTCTGTGCACAGGGTCAATTCATATCCTACCAAAAATTCTATTATTTCTATTTCCTGTGTATCATCACAGCCAACATTACCAATTCTGTGAGTCTCAGAGAAGACACTCTTCAGGAAATTAAAATATTTAGTTCAATGGCATCTAATTCCACTGCACAGATGTACACATGAGTATATATATGCAGTTGATAAACGGCACTTCCATGATGATGATATAACTCTTGAAAATCACATTTATTACTAACAATCACATACATTACTAATCACATACATTAATGTTGGGGAACCCTGCTGCTAAGGAGCTCGGCACTGTATGGAGGACTCCCTTTCTCAGTGGGGGCTTCCTGCTCTCT
>NW_008465055.1:0-851 GCF_000622305.1 Nannospalax galili
ACTGAGCAGTTTGAGGAATGCTCCATGGTCCTGTTACCATCCAACACCCTGACTATGGCATGTCGTAGAATATAACCTTTACTAGTGCCCAGAAGGAAAAGGGGCCAGCACGAAGTGAGAGCCAGCCTCTCACTGGCCTGAGTTTTTAGAATGTGCAGGCAGAGGGAAAGGGAGGACATTCTCAAAGACCCCAACAACTTAAGCTGAAGTAGGAAGTGGGTTGAGCAGATAAGACCTGGGGGCAGCAGCCAGTGTGGCTGCAGCTGAGGCATCTGGATACTGTCCTTACCTGATGAAGGCATGGAGGGTCAGTGCAGAGGGAAGGGTCGTGGAGACCAGAGATGTCCAGAAAGGAAGCTAAAGAGGCACAGGGACATTTCTGGGGTAGAATATGAAGACTATAGACACTGATGACCTGAGGGAATGGGGAGAACCATGAGTAGAAGGCAGATGGGGACCCCAACCCAGGATCTTCTCTATTGACGTCCGGATCTAGTCTTTATAACCCAGTACCAGCATGCCCCTAGATAGAGTGAACTAACCAATATTCATGTGCTGAGACACTGTCCATTGGCATATCATCTATGCCTAATGAGATTTCATAGTGCTAAGGAAAGAAGTAGGGCCAAAGTAGCCTTGGAAAATGGAGAGGCTAGATCAAAGGCCAGGAAAACAGGAACCAAAGCCCAACGTGGGAGTGGGTGTGATCTATAAGGACAGATGTTTAGGCCCATGAAGGAGGGCCCTGGGTGCTGCTCTGGGCCAATTCCAGTACAGGGACCAATGCCTGCCCAGATATGAATGAATCCAGGGGGCACCTCCTTAATTGTTTACTTTCTGACCCAGGAATT
>NW_008465056.1:0-851 GCF_000622305.1 Nannospalax galili
AGACAGACAGACACACCCACACACACCCCCACACCCCAAATGAAAGTAATTCAGACAGAAGAATAAGGAATCAGGTAACGCTGTCATATGTGTCAACTGTCTGAACACTTCCTCCAAAAAGACAAATACTGTGGCAGACAAAGTTCACTGTAGAATAACCACTTTTCCCTCCCTCCCAGGCACCTGGGCTTGGGTAGCCAGATGACTTGCACTTAGCCGATGGGTTGTGAGTGGATGTGACATTCAGATGTGGCTGTGTGTCTGATGCTGTTTTCCCTCTTCTGCTGGCTGTAGCTGGAGGAGACAGAAAGGTCTTTCTTTCTGTGTCATATTGTGGAGGTAACCCATCTGTTAAGCAGAGATACTGACTCGTGTTGTCAGTGAGAAAGTGATAAACTGCTGGAATGTCAGGCCACTGATACCTGGGGCCTGTTGATTCTAGTAGCTGGTATTAACATAGTTAATGTGGCTGTTGGGACGGCTGTGACACAGGATGCTGCTGATGTCAATGGCTTATAGTAAACAGGATTTCTCTGCAGAAATCAACTGTGTCAACTGTGGTGATTTGAACGAAAATGTCCCCCCTAGACTCTAAGTATTTGGACATTTTGTCCCCCCTGTTGGTGGCACTGTTTTGGGAAGTCTTAGAAGGAGTGGCCATGTTGGAAGAAACATGTCACTAGGGCGGGCTTAGAGAGTTGCTGGATTTCCTGTTACTCTCTGCTTCCTGTGCCTGCTTGAAGATGTAGAGCTTAGTTTCTGCTGCTCCTACTCCAGCTACCTCCAGCCACCATGACTCTCTGCCATGATGGACTGTAATTCCCCTGGAACCTTAAGCTCAAATAAACTCT
>NW_008465057.1:0-851 GCF_000622305.1 Nannospalax galili
GATTTGATCAAAACACCTTATATGCATATACGAAATTCTCAATAAAGTTTTATTAAAAGTTAAAAATTTTTCCAGTAAAATTACAATAAATTACTATTAAATAACCAAAAGAAATGAGTTAGACAGGCAGTATCTCCGCTGAGCAAGCCTCATGTACTCGTTCAACAAACATTTCTTTGCACACTCGTAGATGCTGCATTCAGCGCTCAGTGTATGAAGAAGACTAATAAATTGCGTTTCAATCTCTCATATTTCAAGAAAAGCAATACATTGAAGACAGTTCAATGAATTAGGTACAAATTCAATCCTGTTATTAAAATGCTATCAAAATGAAAAGGTCTGTGATGAAAATTGTTCAACACCAGCTAAGGATCAGCATGTCACAGGACTGAAACATGATCCCCCAAAAAGGAGCCCGCAGCTCCGCCAAGAAGTCCACCCTGCACATAGGAAGAGGAGATCTGACCTGTCCAAGGTGCACTTGCATCTTACCTATTCACAGAGCCTCCAGGACATCTGTCTCCAACAAATACTGTCTTGTAGAAGTCTGTTGGTTCATTCAAACTATACTGCTACTGCTCAGATAGTTTTCGGAACTGTTCTAGGAGAAATTTCTTGTTCGTTCATTGTTTGAGACAGGATCTCACTGTGTTGCCCAGGCTGGCCTCAGATTCCCAATTATCCTGCCTCAGCCTCCCAACTACTGGAATAACAGGCATGATAGCATACACCCAGCTTTGGAGACATTTCTTTGTAGCTATTTTATCAACCATGTGGAAAAATCAGTCCCTTCTTCAGAATCAGTATTTAAAAGAAAGGCAAGAATCAAGAGGTTGGGTGTATCCTTGGGA
>NW_008465058.1:0-851 GCF_000622305.1 Nannospalax galili
TCCCAGTTCAAGGTGCAGTTCATCATGATGGGGAAGTCGAGGCAGCAGGAGCTTGAAGCAGATGCTCACATGACATCCACAATCAGGAAGCTGAGATGATGAAAATAGGCAGACACTCAGCTCCTCTCCACTTGTACAGTCCGGGGTCCCAGCCAAGGAACGGAGCCAACCACAGTGTGTAGATCTTCCCACCTCAATTAACACAATCAAGACAATCCCCCAAAGACGTGCCCAAAAGTCCATTGTCCAGGTGACTCAAGATTTTGTCACGCTGACAACACTAACATTTACAGTCGTACTAACAAATTCCTTTTTAAAAGAATGGATTTAGCAAGTTTTTACACTACAAAGACAAATACTTTAAAAAAATTCTACTTGTATATCCAATAAAAATTTGAAGTAAAATGTGTAGAAATATACCTAATAATTCATAGCATTAAAATACATCATGAGTACCTAAGAATAAATCACAAGACTTCTACAGAGAAAGCTGTAAATATTACCAAAATAAAATGAATGAAGTGGAGGGTTCTATCCTATTTAGGCATGATAAGTATGAAAATTCTTACATATCATCTCAACTCCCCAAATGGAATTACAGATTCAGTTCTGACAGAAATGTCATCAGAAGGTGGACAAAGTGTGTCAACAGGTAAAGGCTTTTGCAGCACAAACCTGGAAACCTAAGTCTGATCCCCATAATTCACATGAAGTTGAAAGGAGACAACAAGCACTACAAATTGTCCTCTCACCTTCATATGTGCATAGTGGCATGTGTGCCCACACATAGGCATCATGAACACACATACACAATAATAATAAGGATTAAATTTGTGAAGATAAACATGGAG
>NW_008465059.1:0-851 GCF_000622305.1 Nannospalax galili
AAGATGCACACCACCCTCCTGAGGAGCTATTGGCAATTGATAGCCACTGGGAGAGGGAGAGTCAGTTTTCTTTAAGTGTGCAGCACCGAGTCGGTTGACCAGGCTCCAGGGCATGGGCTTACTCCAAGAGCATTTGGGGACACAAATTAGACTCTATAGCCCTTAGGAAAATGATAATAGAGGACATGAAGTTGGGGGTGAGGAATAAGGTGGGAGCAGAGCTATGTAGATAGGAAGTGGTCTAAATATGATCAAAATACATCGTCTCGAATGCTCAAAGAATCATTAAATCATTTTTAAAATGTCTTCTGAAGGACATGGCAGAAAGACATAATTAAGGAATTTTAATAAAAAGAAAAGAGGACAAAACCCAAAGGGGTCGAGGAACAGGTCTACCCTGGGCGCCAGATGTCACTGTTGTGAAAGTTCCCCAAAGGAAGGAAAGTTATCTGATCAGAGCCCACGGTAGTCACCTGGGGAGGGAGGTTCCGGGGAAGGAAGCAGAAGTCTCCCTGAGCTCCCCAGCTTCCCTCGAATTGGCAGGGTGGTCCTTCCTCCCTGTGCTCCCCCTGCAGGGACCTGCCTCTCTGTTTCCCTTCACCTCTCTTCCTCTGTCTCCCCACTCATGACTTCTTTTTTAAAACTATTTTATTTGTTTATTTATTTTATTTTATGTGTGTGAGTGTATTGCCTGTGTGTGTGTAAATGTACCCGTGTCATGTAGTGCCTGCAGAGGTCAGAAGAGGGCATCTGATCTCCTGGAACTGGAGGTACAGACGGTTGTTAGCCACCGTGTCGTACTGGAAATCAAACCCAGGTCCTCTGCAAAAGCGGTCAGTGCTCTTAACCAC
>NW_008465060.1:0-851 GCF_000622305.1 Nannospalax galili
GGGGTGAGTTAAAATAGTGAATCACAGTATCTAGGGTTAGGGATGGGGTTTGAATTCTTAGCAAGGTCTTTTTATGGGCACAATACCAGACCCAGAGATGTCCCTCTAATCCAGGAGCCTACGGTGGGAAGGGCCTCTGCAGGTGTGATTAGAGTGGGTACCTTGAGGTAGACTGCTGTTCTGGGTCTTTCTTGTGGTCTCATCTAATCTCCAGGAATAGGGCAGGACTCTCATGACCTTGGGCTCTGCTGGGCCTCAGACCTCCTGAACTCTGCACTGGGGCAGCTCCTCTGTCTGAGAAGTCTTGATAGTTACATCTTAGCATTTTTAGTTTTTGAGTCCAATTCACATGGCTTGTCTGCTTTGTCTAAGATATTGATCCTAGTATATTCTGGAGCATTGGTTTAGTGAAACGTGTGGGTTCATTTACTTCCATCAGCCAGAAGGAGGAGGGCGGGGTGTAGGAAAACCCAGAAGTGCACTGTGGTGCCATCTTTCAGACACCTAGTCAGTCCTGCAGCTGCCACACTCCTGGGGCCCAGGAGGAGTCTCACTTTCTTGCCAGCAGCTCCACTTTGCACAGAAGATTGTTGCTTCTGAACAGACGCTTCAGCATCATTCCAAGAATGAAGTTGTCTTGGTAAGCACCTTGGGCCTCATGAAGCATAATTCATGATAAAGAATCATTTATGCAGGGGCTGGTGAGATGGCTCAGCAGGCAGAGGTACTTGCCATTAAGACTGGTGACCTGAGTTTGATCCCTGGGACCCACATGGTGGAAGGAGAAAAGTGACTCTCTTAAAGTTGTCATGAGCTCACACACACAAATTTTAAAAACTGAAAAAAAAAAA
>NW_008465061.1:0-850 GCF_000622305.1 Nannospalax galili
ATCAACAAGAAATGAAGAAAATGCCTCACAGGCAATTCAGATACAGGAAATTCCTCAACAGAGATTCTCTCTTCCCAGATTTCTATAGCACGTGTTAAACTGACAAGCATGGTGTAATAAGGAAAATGTAATCAGTTACATGCAGAAGAGATGTTATAGGAAGAAAGAGCACACTGAGTAGGCCATGTCTCTGTGGTCAAATCTAGAGGGAAATGAAACCATGGTTTTTATGCTTATCAGTGAAAGGTTAGGCATAGAACACACGTATGCAGAAATGGACTATTAAAAAAGATACCTCAAGCAGAGACAAGGAACCAAAGGCATGAGCCAAAGTTCTATGTACAAATGTAAAATGAAAATATTCCAACAGGAACAGAATTTTTGTTTGGCAGTTGTTGGACATTTTTAGGAAATTCTGCATAGCAGATAACCTTTCCACCTTTTCAGGTGGGAAAGACTAGAACTGATGTAATCCTCACAGAGTCCCTTTCCTTTAACACGCCTGCAACTCCATGCAGACCTCAGTCTCACACTGCCTTCTGCCAGGTGCAAAACTGTGATAATTTAGATGATAGGACACCTTCTTATGCTCTCTACAGGCACTGCACGTCACAGACAAATTTACACATATGCAGGCAATACACTCATACACATAAAATAGTAATAAAAAATAAATAAAATATTTAAAAATGTTTAAACATTTTAAGAAGAAAATAACAAGATAATAGCCATGATTTACAAATGCTCAGGCATTAAATTCAAAGAGGAGATGTAGGAGGCTAGTGTCAAAAATATAGAATCTAGTCTATGAAACTGATTTTTCTTTCTCCCTCCCTCTTTCCCTTATTCC
>NW_008465062.1:0-851 GCF_000622305.1 Nannospalax galili
TTTTTTTTTTTTTTTTTTTTTTTTTTTTTTTTTGTCCCTGTAGTCCCAGCTGGCCTGAACTCACTATGTAGACAAAACTAGAGATCCACCTGCCTCTGCTGAAAAGACCTATTTTAAATCACTTCTCAATGCTGTGGAGGTAGCCACTGCTCTCCAAGGTGAGTACTAAACTGGGTGCTGAACTATCAGTAGGCTAACTGGCAATGTCAGAGAGCCGGGCTTCAGCATTCTAGTTATCGTCCTCGAAATTAACCATTCTCGTTTCTGCAGATGCAGCCTGGCTGTGGTTCTGCCAAATTCCAAAGCATCAAGATTCCCTGGTTTACAACCGCCTCAGATTGAGCAGGAGCCTCAGGTCAAGCCCAGACCTTCTGGCCAGTACCTGCACATAGAACGAATTGCAAGGAGGTAGGGGGTTGATTTAACTAACAAATGCATGAGGGGTTTAGCAAGGTTGGGCACAAATGCCACCAATCCAGACATCTCTCCCTTGCTCTTTCCCGTGCAACAGCCTGATTTGCTTGGCAAAGTCTGAGGGTGTTGTGCTGTGCCCCAGATGAGCAAGGGCAGCTCCAAGCTGGACGGAGGCAGCTGTACTCACAGCGGTGGCCTCCTCCTCATTCCTCCTTCATTGCTATTTCTGAACCTTCTCTGAGTTCTAACTCCCCTCACCCCCTCTACTCTCTCCCTACCCTGATACCTGTTTGCTCAGGTGTAGAAACCTGGCAAGGAGAAGCCAGTCTTTCCACAAACAGACAGAACCAAGAGGATACCCCAATGTCAGCCCTAACAGGGATAAAGACTGTTTCTCGAGCCCAAAGCTGGGCCAATTCAGAGGGGAGCCCCCCCCC
>NW_008465063.1:0-851 GCF_000622305.1 Nannospalax galili
TTTTGTTTTGTTTTGTTTTGTTTTGTTTTTGAGACATGGTCTCCCTATAGCTTTAGCTGGCCTGGAACTCGCTGTGTAGCCCTCCATCTCACCTGCTTCTATATCTCAATTCTGGGATTAAAGGTGTGTGCTACCGTGCCTGGCTCAGAAGTCTTTATTTTTATTTTTTGACAGTCTTATATGTAGCTCAGGATGGCCTCCAACTCTGTTTGTAGTCGAGGATGAGCTGGTGGTTGATGAGGTGCTAGGGATTGAACTGAGGACTGTGCATTCGAGGTAAGCACTCTATCAACTAATCTATACCCACAAAGTGTGGAAAGCCTATGAAGTTATCAGGGGAATGGTCCTGACAAACCCCAATATTGACCTGCCACAATCTATAACAGCTAAATTCCCCAAAAGCACTCCACACCCTAACATCACAGCAGCAGGAAGCAGACTGAATGAGTTGTGTCCTCTAAAACTACTCAGATGTGCCCATGGGGGTAAGAAACAGGAAGTGACCTCAGGGCTGGCTGAGCCATACTCACTAAGAACAGTGGACAGCAAATTCTTCCCAGATGAAAGACTTTGGGGCTACCAGATGGGCTAGCCTCAAGTATCTTATAGGCAAGGTAGGAAGTCACTCCAGTCCTACTCTGTGGCAGGTAGTAATGGCGATAGACCAATGAGTGCTGAGTATGTCCCACTCTCCCTTTCTTGGAAGAGAGTTGCAATCATATTTCTTCCTCTCAGTCATTGCTTATTAGATTGCCTGTTTTTCAGCTTATTGGCCTTTTATATGGGCTGCCATCAGAAGATAATGCCCACATTTAGGGTGGGTCTTCCAGCTTCAAATGATCCAATCAAGA
>NW_008465064.1:0-851 GCF_000622305.1 Nannospalax galili
GGGGGGAGGAAGGAATGGATATCCTAGGTGGACCCTAGCCGGGATGAGCCTCACTCACTCCCCGCAGAGCCTCAGGACCTTCTGCAGGCACTCTCACACTAGTGGGAGGAGGGACCCAAAATCAGAGACCACTCCCAGAGAGTGAGTCTGGACCCCAAGATTGGGGAAGCCTCAGGGCCTCCAAGAGTATCACACTGAGGGGGCACAGAGAGAGTCAGAAGGGCCAACCCCCAGCTTGAGCCTTCACGGGGCTGGCTTTAGCCAAAGATGCCCATGGTTACCCTGAGTGTCCTGCATCCAGCTCCTGGGAAGGCTGGCCCTGCACTGACTTCTGGAAAGATGATACGGCTTCCATGGCTTCCTCTGCCAGCCAGAGCACAGACCACCAGTCTTTCATCCCACAAAGCTACCCTCTACCCTCTCCCAATACTAGCAGGCAATGATACGGTGGATCTCCTGAGCCCCAGTGCCAGGAAAGTGAAGAGGATCCTATGGCCTCGGGGGATCTGTCTAGGGACTCCTGCCTGACCAGCAGCCCCTCATCTCCTCCCCTGGGTACCAGACCCCCATCCAGACCCCTGCCTCCGCTCTGGAAGGCCCTTCTGCAGCTGCCCTGTGGCTCTGCCGTCCCAGGTGAGCCACCTAGTCTGATGGTGTTCACCACTGAGGGGTGTCCACCATCTCCCCACTCAGTCACCACAGTCTGACGGATGGTGCACCACTTATGGAGCAGCACCTTATAGCTTCTTCACGACAAGTCATTAGGAACAAATGTAAAAAGGTCTGTTCCTCAAAGCAGTGGCCCCACGGATCACAGAACAGGCCGCTGTGCACGCAGCTGTTGGACCATC
>NW_008465065.1:0-850 GCF_000622305.1 Nannospalax galili
GTCCACTGGAGCCTGTTCAGCCTGTGTAGTGTCACTCCCTTAAACAGGATCAACTCTTTCTCTCTCACAGCCGTGATCAGCTGCCTGTCGCAACTCTCCAGTTTTCATTCCAAGAGCTCTTCATTACTCCATTGTGTTTTCCCATTTGCCAAACATCTCATACCCAGTCTACAAGAAGACACCCAAATAAGCTCCCTAAGGACATGGGTTTCAGCATTAAAGATTATTTCCTAATTTTAAATACATGTATTTCTACTCTGATTACTTTTGATTTCTCTCAGGCAATTTTCCACATTGATGCCTTCCTTGTTTTTGTGATCTTAAGCTACAGATCCATAGTTGTTCTAGTTTGTTTTTTCATTGCTATAACAAAACACTCTGACCAATACCAACTTAGGGAGGAAAGGGTTTATTGGCTCCCTGGTCACAGTTCACCAGGGAGCCCAAGGTGGGAACTCAGGGCAGGAGCCTGGAGGCAGGAGCCAGATGGAACACAGGCCATGGAGGAACGCTGCTTAATGACTTGCTCCCCTGGCCACTGTTCAGCCTGCTTTCTTATGCAACATAGACCCATCTGCCCAAGGGTGGCATCACCCATAGGGGACTGGGCCCGCCCACATCACTCAGCAATCAAGAAGGTGCCCAACAGACATGGCCACAGGCCAGTCCAAGGGAGACAATCTCCCAATTGAGGCGGCCTCAACCCAGGTGTGTCAAGGTGACAGCCAAAGCTGTCCAGCACAATAGTTAAGGAGACTTGCTTCTGCATAGAGTTATCTAATACCAGAAGGTAAAGATGTTTGTTTTCTCTAGACCTTTTGATTCAGTCCTGAACTCTGATTTTTTTTTT
>NW_008465066.1:0-847 GCF_000622305.1 Nannospalax galili
AGAGAGAGAGAGAGAGAGAGAGAGAGAGAATGTGTACAGTTGGTGTCATATTAAATTCCTGGTAGGCTGAAATCTCTTCACTTTACTTTGAACAATAAATCATACCATAACTTTGACAACCATCTAACTTTAATTTTTTTAAAGATAGGAGTGATGTGTTATTTTATCATTTGTGGTCCCCTCATGCTCAGTAACATCCGAGGAATATAAATTAGACTGGATAGGCATTTAAGAATTAAAGGATGTGGCTTCAGTTATCTGCTCTAGGCACTGCCACTGCTGCCGGTCTCAAGACTCTGGAACTCCTGTGGGAAGAACTCCAGAAGTACAGAAATCAATGAAGGAGTCGGCATTGTCAGCTTCAGTAGACTGGTGGCCCTGGAGGTGGATATGGACCTGAAGTCACATGAGCACAAGGAGAAATGGGAATGACAACTTGTCAAGAAGCCCAGTGTCAGAAAACTGGCCCTCTTCTGAACCTAGAGAAAACGGGCAGACCCTGGAGGCAATCCAGGGCACAACACAGTGCCTGCCTGTGATGAAGGGACCAGGAAGAACCAGATGGAGCCCTCCAGACAGGTGTGCTCCCCAGAACTGTGGCAGCTCCCAGCCAGCCCCTGGCAGAGAACAGCCTGGTGGAGCTCCAGCAGCATCAACAGCACAGCCGATCCAGGCTGACCCAGGGCTTCTCCAAGACCCAGCGCTGTCCTGCCAGCCCCATGGACCAACCCTGGGTCAGCGAGCCTGGTCAGCGGAATAGATGTGTTGTTCTTCGGGCACTTGAAGCTGCTGCTGCTATCAAGTATGCAGATAATACTCTAAAAGGGCTTGCAACGTCTTGTCCATA
>NW_008465067.1:0-851 GCF_000622305.1 Nannospalax galili
GAAGCCCCTCCCTCTGTCTATTCTCCACAAAGTACTTGGGGCACAAATCTCACAAGTTTAATGTTGACTTTATGCTTGATTTTCTTGCAAGGATTATGATTTACGTTCCATGGTTGAAGAATGTCCCAAGAACATTCTTGGACCAAGAACTTCAACTGGGAAATTAGGTTGTCAGCCTGTCACTTAGAGGAGGAATTTTGGTATTTGACTCCAAGTATGTGACTTGGAGTTTCCTGTCTGGATTCCTTTTTCTGTCACCAACCATGTTTGGTAAGTGCTTGCTGTACCCCCCATGCCATGCTGGACCACACAGTGTGGCACCCACTTACACCCACCTCCTGTGTGTACGTCAGCTCAGAGCCCTATTAAGACACTGCTGGGTTTCAGGTGAGAAAGCTAAAACCCTAAAATATGGCATCATTAAAAAGAATTTAAATTTATTTCAAGTAATTAAATACATTGAAACAGTGACAGATAAAAGAAAGAATGATCGGCTCCAATTATGTGCTATAGACAGATTCTGAGATTCCCAGCAGGGATCTCAAGCCAGGAGATGTTGAAATGGCCAAGACAGCATCCCAGGCACAGCCCGTTGGAAGAGAGAGCCTTTGACCCGGAAGGACGTGAGTGGATGTGTACTGACTGCCCCACCCTGATTCAGTGGTGATGATGCCCTGGCAATATTCCCCCTTGCTTTCTCTGGTGAGACTCTCACTTCAGCTGTGCTGTTCAGTGGCCCCTGAGCCCAGGCCCTGGTTCAGCTGCGATTCCTGGCTGCGTCGTCTCTCACTCTCTTTCTCTCAGGAAAATTTTCCAATAAACCTCTTGTCTTGTTTTCAGGAAGCCGGGGG
>NW_008465068.1:0-850 GCF_000622305.1 Nannospalax galili
CAGCCAGTGCTCTTAACCGCTGAGCCATCTCTCCAGCCCCTCAATGCTATTTTTCAAATAATAGCATCAAATATTACAGAGCATGCAGAGAGAAAAAGAAACAAAATTACTGAGATTGCTAACACCAATGTATCTTTTTAAACATCCCTGAGGTATGGGTCACATGTCATGCAAATCACTCAAAATTGTTTATTTTTTTAAATTTTTACTGTTTATTTTTCCAAATTTTATGAGTGCAGTTGACAAAAAAGACCATCTATTTGGGGTATATATGATTTAGTATATATTCTGAAGTCATAACTGAGATCAAGTTAATGAATGCATCAGTCAACTTACATGGTTACTTTTCTTGGGGTGTTTGTGGTGAAAACACTCATAATCAACTGTGTCAGCACACAGCAATACAACATTATCAACTGTAGTTACTATCCTATGCAGTAGATCCCCAGGACCTATTTTTCTTACAACTGAAAGCTTCTTGGAGGAGCTCTTCAAACCATACCAGCTTTTTTATCAGATACCGTACTTGCAAGTATTTTTTTTCTCATTCTATAGACTGTCATTGTATTGACTGTTTCCTTGAATATATGGTAGGCTTTAGTTCAGCCTATTCTCATAGGTCTGGTTGTTTTGCCTGTATGTATAGTGTCATATCCAGAAAGAAAATTTCTGTGATCAATGTTATCTTTTTATCCATTTATTTCTTGTTCTGTTTCCTAAAGATTTTATAATTTCTAAAATTTGTTATTAATTTTTTTGTATTTCAGGGGTCTAGAGAGATGGCTCAGCAGTTAAGAATGCTGACTGTTCTTTCAGAAGACCCAGGTTCGAATCCCAGCACCCACATGGC
>NW_008465069.1:0-851 GCF_000622305.1 Nannospalax galili
ACAAACACCTGAATGACTAGGACTCAGCATGTATGGCAGAGTGCATAGGGTGCATAGGGTTCAGTGGGGGGAGGGGAGAGGCATGGAGGGGGAGGGGTCTGGATGTGAGTGGGGAATACTGTATGAAAAATTAAAAGCTCAATTTAAAAAAGCAAGTGTCCTCCAGCTTATTTTCTGTAATCTGCAGACTTCCCAGGTTCCCGTTGCTGTTACAGAGTGCAGCCAGGTCTGGACAGCCACCGATTGATGATGGTGGTTGGGCTGACCATGGGTGCACCGTGCAATGGCTGCAGGCAGGCCCAGCCCCCAGCAAAAAGTGCACTGGGGTGCAGCACAGTGCAGTACTCACAGCCCTTTCCTGGTTGTCCCCACTGCCTGCCCACCTCACCCAAGTCCAGCAGACAGGGGGACCCAGTTTCCCAGGTTGGGGCAGCAAGCCTCTCACTCTACCCAACACCCTGGTGAGCAAGGGTGGGAAGCCAGGCCACATGGTTCCAGGGACCACTGCTTGCTGGTTATTTTTCCTCTAACTTGCCAAGACCTGAGTTCAGAAGTTTTAGATCCACTTGGAAGTGCCGAGGTTCTTAATAAGATGAAGAGGCCCAGGGTCATGTTTCCAGTTTTTGTGCCAAGAACCGCTGTTGCCACCGATTCCTTGGCGCCCACCGCCATGTTGTCGTCATCTTGTCTGTCTTCCAGGTTGTTTTCTTTCTTATTTGGCAAGTCCTGAATGCAGAGTTTTTAGATCAGTACAGAAGCACCTATGGTCAGGGAAACAAACATTCATCTTGCTACATACGGTTCCTTACATGGTGCAGCACATGCGCTCCATTTCTTGGGTGCCAGCACAC
>NW_008465070.1:0-851 GCF_000622305.1 Nannospalax galili
GAGTGCAGAGTGTGTGCCCTACTTATATCTCAGGGAACATTGTGGAAGAGGGGAAGGAAAGATTGTAAGTGACAGGGTTGGTCCATGAACATAGGAAAACAGAAGGTTTTAAGTCACTGTATGTTTATTCATCTGACCTTGCAGCAATAGTGGAAATTAGCACAATTCCCATGCCAACTCAATCAAGCCAGGGCTCAGTGTAAAAAAATGGGTGGCCCTAGGTTGGGAAATGTTGGAGATGGCTCAGGAGATAAGAGCACTGATTGCTCTTGCGGAGGACCCAGACTGGCTTCCCATCACCTACATGGCAGCTATGAAATGTTCTTTACTCCAGTTCCAATGGAATCTGAAGCTCTCTTCTGACCTCTGCGGCATTGCACAAGTACACTCACATAGATGCAGGCAATGCACTCATACAAATAAAATATAATAATAAATAAAATATTTTTTAAAAAGCATATAAACTCTATGGTTTAACATGTATGGTAGAATACATGAGGTCCAGTGGTGTTTTCAGGGCGTGAATGGGGGTGGACTTCTAAGTTTGATTCAGAGTTGTTGTATGAAATGTACAAAAGCTCAATAAAAACTTTATTCTTACGTGCCTGGTTTCCTTCACTGCAGTCATGCCACTCTGTGGGATCTTACCTGGCCAAACAGTAAGGTAGCATCCTTGTTACAGCACTCGGTAAGATGGTTGATGACTTTTTCTTCCAAAATTCTACCAAACACCTTTGTGGCCAATGAAGGCTGGCCAATAAGGAGAGTTTTCTCGTAGGTTGAAATGTATTTCTCACTGTCGGTCAATCTATATTCCCTGTGTCTTTAGAAATAGTCACCATTTAGTTGTG
>NW_008465071.1:0-851 GCF_000622305.1 Nannospalax galili
TTTTTTTTTTTTTTTTTTTTTTTTTTAACAGAGTGCATCCTCGTCTGCTGGTAATTTAAGCCCTGCCTGATGAACCAGATTAAAAGTCAAGATCAGGGCTGGCAAGATGGCTCACTGGTTAAGAGCACCGGCTGCTCTTGCAGAGGACTCAGTTCAGATCCCAGCACCCACATGGATGCTAACTAAAGTCTGTAACTCCAGTTCCAGGTGATCCATGCCCTCTTCTGACCTCCACAGGCAATGCACACTACCTGTCCACTTACATACATGCAGGGAAAACACTCATAAAATAAAAAGAATTAAAAAAATAAACCATATAAACAGCGAAGACCATCATTTTACTATTCAGTTTCTTCTGCACTCCTGTTAAGAGCGACTTTTTTCTCTACATGCAAATTTCTTTCCCATGGCTGTGGCCATTCTCAAATGCAGGAGTCATCTCGTCTTAAGCTCTTCCATTCCTAGTTACTCTCCCCCGCCATCCTAATTTCTTTCCCTGTCCTTCTTTGAAGTTTCCTTATGACTCATTTGTTCATTACGTCTACCCTGTGAACGAAAGGTCCAGAAGAGAGGGTACCACGACAGCGTTGGAGGCCATAGTGGCATCCTCAGGGTGTAGAAACCTTCAAGAGACACACGCCTTCACAAACTAGGACCTATCTACTTTAAATGGCCTCTTTTCCTTTAAATACTCTCCAGGAGGACACACTCGGGTAACAGCTTCAGCGAGAACTAAGTGAAGGGCACGTGGCCTCACCATTGGCCTCAGCACTTGCCGTTGCTCCTGACAACCACTGTTTCCCACCAGTCCTGTCGTCGCCCCGCCCGTCCCACTCGGCCACGCCCCCACG
>NW_008465072.1:0-851 GCF_000622305.1 Nannospalax galili
ATCACAAAGAGTTAATACACTAGGACAAAACCTGTGACTAGAGAGGTTTTATGTCCTTATGGGGAAACTGCTGCTACTGTTTTTCTAAATGCATGTGATGTGTCTGGAGATTTATTTTCTAGACATTAATGCTTTCCCATAGAATGTTGCTATTGTCAGTCTTGCTCAGGGAAACATCTTTTTATAGTGGGAATTATGGAGAGTCATCACCAGTCCACATGTTGAGAACAATTAGTTCCTGATGTGACACAATAGCCAATACTGAGACCTGAATCAGAGAAAATAACCAGATATTTGTCACTCCTTCCAAGTCTCAAAGAACACTGTGGAGGAAGAAAGAATATAAAGCCAGAAAAAAGGGGAGAGTAAGATAGAACTCTGTCTTCTTGGCATAAAATAGTCATTGTCATCTTAAAATCAGGGCAGCTATGATTACCATACAAGTCTCTCATAAGATTGACCCCACTAATCTTCCATCACGGAAGGATGTAGGATCCATAGGCTTGTGAGAAAGCATTTTAGACTGTACATGGGGTGCTGTATAAGGCTGCACGTGAGGTGGAACACAAGATCTGCTTCCTCCCCAAGCATGTGCAGGGTGGCGGGATCTGCCTGTCTGTGTATAATTAACTGTTCTTGGGGATATGTACTATCTTCTCTTTAACAAATTTTCCTTGCTCCTGCAAGCAATTCCAATTAAATATATTGCTTCAACAGGATAACCTTCAGTTAATTGTTGCTTTTATATAATTGTCTTATCTGAGGTGAAACTTTGTTAATGTCCTACCAGAAAGAATAGTCATGTACATAAAGTTGTCCTGATCAAGTTTTTATACATGTGCCATCCATTG
>NW_008465073.1:0-851 GCF_000622305.1 Nannospalax galili
CTGCAAGAGCAGCCAGTGCTCTTAACTGTTGAACCATCTCTCCAGCCCCAATGTCTTATAATTTTAATAAAATATGTATTACCCTCCTGAACAGTGAGACCTGTCACTCAGCACTTAATGAAAGGATCAGAACTATTTTGCTTTGTAAATGTTAATTTGTGACCCTGAGGACTCATAAGACATTCTGGTCTTTCATGTATCACATGGTGCTTATCTACTGTGAGTAAACAAAGAGAATTTAATGAATTGAGGTAAATGCTATCGGTGACAGAGCAGAGCTAGAAAGAAAGTTCCAAGATTCCCAAATGAAACTCAACAGATTAGTTGCTCCTTTTTGTTCCCTATTTCTGCTCCCCATGTTTTCTGAACCCTTTCCATTAAAAGGCACCTCTGTCAGAAGAGCCTCTACCACCAAAGGTCATACTGGCATCTATCTTCAATGTTCTATAAATGCAGACCTAAGGGTTTGAAGGGTCTTTATTTTCACCTTTATCTACATAGATTAGCACAGCTAAGTTGGCACAATATTTCCTTAAAAGAATCCATGTCCTGCTTAGGATGTTCAATCACTAGCCACCTCTGTCCTAGGCCTTAACATATCTTTCCTTCCTGGTTCGTCTTCGGAAGTTAGAACTGAGAGTTCTCAGGAAACCAATGTTTTCTTCTGAGGTGGCGCCTTATACTACGGAGAAGACACCTCTATGAAGTCATTGTTCAGAGGATCAAGTTGGAACTCGGGTGAGAAGAGATGATTGCCATGCCTTTCCATTTCAGAAGAAGACTGGAAATTACAAGTTTATTACAAAACTTGGAAATGGGATCAAACTGCTCCAGCTCCTCCCCTTTGGGTG
>NW_008465074.1:0-851 GCF_000622305.1 Nannospalax galili
AGTGTATTCTGACTCTTGCATTTTGACTCTTCATTCCCCCCTAGAGTTATGACAGGGGTTAAATCTTTAAGCCAAGCAAATTACAGAAACAGAAAGAAGTAGTTAGATGAGTCAGAGTCCCACAATTGTGTATTATTCTTTAATTTATATAAAGGAATATGATAATGAACATGTAGGAAATCCAAGATACTTACGAAACTTAAAAATATGAAGAAGTGTCAGAACATTTCTGTTCTTTTTAGGCCATATCTGAATGGGTCAAAAGTGCAATTATAACTGACATTCAGGCTTCCTCTGGCAAGGAGGCACAGCATGAGGACTGAAATCAGAAATGTCCTACAGCAGATGCTGGCAGAGAACATAGCCTCCTGGAAGGCAGTTCCCACCTCTGTTAAACTTAATGGTGTGCTACACTTTAAAGTTTTTTTCTTAGGTTTCTGAACTACTTAATAGAAGTACTAGGGAAAATAAACAAGAGTTTTAGAAATATGTGAGTTTTTTCCTTTAAAATTGTCACGAGCGTCACCTCAGGGTCATTTCCCTGAGGGAGGAATCACACTAGTCGTGTCTGTCTTTCACATGCATTTATTTATACACGACAAACAACAAAAGTCAAATGTACAATAAGGTGTCAGTCCTAGAGAGTTAGACTCTCAAGTTCTGTCACTGGAATGTAGTTCGTGGCCATGGCTCGATCCTCCATAGGCTGCGAGGTTCGACGTGGTTCGCAACGTCTCAATTCCTCTGGAGGCGGTCAGCAAGAGAAGCGAGGATCAGCAGGAAGGGGCCACACACAGCAGCCGGATGCTCTGAGTAGAGTGCGCCCCTGAGGTTCTCGAGGATCCAGCTTT
>NW_008465075.1:0-851 GCF_000622305.1 Nannospalax galili
TCACATCTTTCTACTCGGAAGACAAAGGATGATTCATGAGCCAAATTCCAGGTTTTATGTATTCCTTTTGCCGTTTGTGTTCTCAAAACGTACTCCTGCACAGAGAACAGGACACAGTGGCATTTGAGCCCGTTCGTTCCTCTTTCAACAACACAGTGCTGAGAGAGCCAGTGGATGAGGCTTTCGGAACACTGTGTACCAAACGTCATTCTGAGAAATGACAAAGAGAAAAGGATGAAGGCTGGGAAAATGAACCTTTGCAGACAGAGCATCTGAGTGAAGACTACTGTTCCCAGGCATTTTAAGGGATCAGCTTCACCCCTGGTGCCTGGAGAACATCAGCTCTGCATTTGCATGGAAGTGGTGGAGTTCAAACATGCTGCAGCTATAGCTTGCGCTGAGGCCACCACATCTCCTCTCCCCCTACCTCTCTCATTTCTCTTTTTCTTTCACTACTCCATCTCAGATTATTAGAATGGAAGGATTTCAGTTTTGCCTGCTACTTAGTCTATGTTTCAACATTCGACACATACAAGCAAAAGTGATCTTGTCCAACAACACAAGCCAAATGAACATTATAATCCCACTCTGTATATTTACAAATATCGACTAGACTGGTATATGCACACACACAGAGACATCTAGCTCTGTGTCACTAAGGTCGGGAGGACATTCTGATTAAGGTGCCAAAACAACAATTTTATTCTGCAAGCATCATAGTGCTCTTCCACAATTTAAGATGGTTACAGTTTAACAAGACATACTGTCTTATGGGGTCACCATTGCATATGCCCTCCATTGTAGACCAAAACATGACAAAAAGATTACTATTTAAATGTGTATATACTACA
>NW_008465076.1:0-851 GCF_000622305.1 Nannospalax galili
TAGTCTATTATCTTTAAATTCAACCTCATTGGAATTTTTTAGGACATAGGCAGAATGAAGCCAAATTCTTGGTCAAAATATCTCAGAATGTCCTGTATCCCAGTGTTTAATAGAGAACTTGCTGTCCTCTGAAACCTCCTGAGCATGTGCCCGCTTGTCCACATTCCTCTATACACTGTTGTCTTCTAAGCTCCCACTAAAATGGACCATTAAGCTCTGCTTCCAGTGTTCAGGACATTTCTAACCTGAAGTTCCAAACTCTTCCATGCTGCTTCCAAAAAACAGTTCCAATGGTCTAAGAACCGCATAGTCAAATTTATCTTGGTACCAATTTCTGTCTTAGTTTCTTTGTGTGTTGCTATGTTACTCTGACAAAGCTTGAGGGAGAAAGTACTTGTTTGGCTCACAGTTCTAGATTACAATCCATCATGTCAGGGATTTAGAGGCAGCAAATCCAGGGAGCTGATCACAGTGCATCTGTAGTCAAGAAGCAGAGAGCAAAGAATGCATGTGCTCAGTCCCCCCCTCCCTTCCGTTCCATCTAAGACCCAATGCGTGAAATGTTGCTACCTGCAATTAAGATGGGTCTCTCATGCCATGAATATAATCAAGAAAATTGCCCACAGGCATGCCAGAGGCCCATCTCCCAGCTGATTCTAGATCCAATCATCTTGACAATTTTAACCATCACAGTTGGGTAGAATAGAATCAGGGACAACAGGCAGAGACTACCAGAGGAACCCAGATGAGAACAGAGAGGCCTAGGACAGAGTTGTCAACTGTGGAGAGGTTAGCAGGGAACAGCCTTGGTTGTATTTGAAAGGTAAGATGACAAGGCTGTGTGTGTGTGT
>NW_008465077.1:0-852 GCF_000622305.1 Nannospalax galili
AAAAAAAAGAAAAAGAAAAAAACCCCAACAACAACAAAAAACAATTACTTTATAACTAAACAGTATTTAGAACAGATATAACAACCATTGACAGTTTATCAAGGAAACACATTGAAGGCAGACGCTAGAAGTCTCTTAGAACAAAGGCCATTGCTAGGTCTATGTCTATAATTCCAGAACCCAGGAGGCTGAGGTAGGAGGATTAAGAGTTTGAGGCTAGCGTGGGCTACTTGTTTCAAAAACAAAACATACTGAATATGCAGCAATCATACATAACTCAGTATTTTTCCCATGCCTTAAATCATACTAAGTGATACAATTAAAACACCCAGCAGTTCCGGACTTTACCCCAAACATAGCTACCTACGCCTACTTCAGCACTGCCGCCTAAGGACATTCACCTGGCTTTCTGACCATCCTTCCCAGGTAACGCTCTCCTAGGAAACAGACTTAGTTTCTCATGCAAACTAAAAACTAAAAACTCACGATCACTTCAAAGCCCCTGGAGAAATGTTATTTTATTATATGGTAACCTGAGTCTATTCCATGTTCACAGACACATTTAATAAATATGTAGATTTACATATTATACTATTAATATGTAGATTTACATAATATACATATTAATGTAAACTAGTTTCTGATAGAATCTCTTGAAAGGGAGCTATCATCATTACAAAAGTAGGAACTAGCAACCATTTAGATTTAAATAGCTTAGAAGGCTCGTAGCACCTCAGTCTCAGATTAAAATAGCTTTCTGATCAATTTGTGGGGGAGGGAGGAGAGGTTATAACACAGGGGAGATGAAGAAAGAGAAATTAAGAGGCCACGGCCATAGCTCAGTAGTAGAGC
>NW_008465078.1:0-694 GCF_000622305.1 Nannospalax galili
GCTTCCCTTAATGATGGATTGTACTTGCAAGTCAAATAAACCCTTTCCTCCCCAAATTGGTTTTGGTCAGTGTTTCGTCACGGCAATTGAAGGCAAACTACAACAACCATAGAACTCTTCTATACGTAAACTGTATAATATAGTAGTCAAAAGTCACACATCTGCTAAGCCCTTAAAATATGGTTAGTATAACTGAGGGACTGAATTTTTAATTCATTTAACTAATTTTCATTTGAACATCTGCCTGTGACTGGTGTCTGCCATACTGGACTGCCTGCATCTACATGAGGGTTCATCACACTATCTACTTTGAAGATTTCTATTTCTCTTTTTTACATTATTATGCATTAATTATACATAATAATAGGCTTCAATATGACATTTTATACATGTATATAATGTATTTTGATCAAATTCACCAGCCCATAAGATTTTTTTTGAGACAATATCTCATATAGCTCAAACTGACCTCAAACTCCTTAGACATCCAAGGATAACCTTGAACTTCTGATCCTCCTGTCTTTACCTCCCCAGTGCTAGGATTATAGGCATGCATCATCACTCTTGGTTTTATGAGGTATTGTGGATCTTAATACAGGGCTTCATGCATGCTAGGCAAGCACTCTACTAACTGAACTACAGCCCCAGCTCTTTAAAAAAAAAAAAAAAAAAAAAAAAAAAAAAAAAAAAAAAC
>NW_008465079.1:0-851 GCF_000622305.1 Nannospalax galili
CTAGCCTTCCCCAGATTGTATACTTTAGCCCTCCCCAAATCCAGGAGACCCAACATGCTCAGTTTTACTAGACACCAAGGAGATGCAAATCTGACACAATGAAACCTTGTCTCTGCATGACTAGCATCAAAAGAACCAAACATGACCATACATTGCACTGTATCCTATGCAGTGCAGGCCAGCATACATAGGAGAGGCAACATGTGGCTTTGGTAGCAATATGAATAAGCATACTTTTGGGGATTATATGGAATTTCCTCAACAAAATTAAAGCTAGATGTGCTACTTGAGGCAGCTCTCCCACTTCTGAGTCTATACGCAAAGAAGTATACCGCGTATGGCAGGGCATATGTGTACCATGTGCATTGCCACTAATCACAATGACTAAGATACTGAGTCAATCTACGTGCCCATCATTGGATGAATGAAAAAAGAAAACGTGGAGCCCATATATCATGGAATACTATTCAGTCATAAGAAGAATGATATTCTGTCATTTGGGGGAAATGAAAGAAAACGGGTGGTATTGTGTTAAATGAAATAGGTTGACAGAGAGAGATAAATATGACTTATTCTATCTCATGAATGGTTATAAGCAAAAATTCTGTCAGAGTATATAATGTGATTCAAAGATGCTGGGAAGGTATGGGGTAAAGGGGTAGATAATGGGTACCAAACAGAGTACGTTTCAGCATTCTGCAGTAAAGTGGAGTGACTACTGTTCACAGTGACCTATTATATCCTTTATGAATAACTTCTAATCATATGAGTATGAAACTTCCAAGGGCAAGGAGATAGAGGCATTAACTACCCAGATTTGATTAGCGCATACTGCATACAGGTCTTCAAAT
>NW_008465080.1:0-852 GCF_000622305.1 Nannospalax galili
AGCAAGATTAAGGCAACAGGATTAGAGCAGAGGGCAATGGAGAGGAACACTGCGCTCATAAGTTGCACAAGCTTGGTAGTGTCTCAGCTTGAGAGGATCAACATTTGGGGTAGAAAAAAATATCCAGAGGGGAGGAACTGATGAAGAGCAACACTTGAGAAACATGGGGGACTGAACAGCCTGTGGCTTCAGCTGGGAGGAGTCAGGGGTGCATTCTAAATTTTATCACTGGGATAATTAGGAAACTACTTTAGCTTTCTAGGCTATTTCCTACCCCCATTATAAGGGGGTATTATTAGTTACTTTTGTCATTACCATAACAAAATACCCACCAAAAGCAACTTAAAGGAGGAAGGGTTTATTTTGGCTCAAAGTCCAAGGAGATACAGCCCATCAGGGCGGGAAAGGCCTGACACAGGAGTGTGGTCACAGGTATCCACAACCAGGGAGCAGAGAGCAGACAGGAAGTTGGGCTGGGCTGTAAAACCTCAAGGCCCACACCCTGTGGCCTACTTCCTCTAGTAAGGTTCTATAATCCTCAAAAATACTACCACCAACTGGGGACCAAGTAACCAAATACACAGAGGACATTCCACATTCAAACAACAACAGGAAGTAAACCAGAATTGTACCTAACAAGTGCTTACAACACACTGGATTTCATGTGACGCACTTTGGAACTGCTCCTCAGTCTTCAGTTATTTCTATTGTCCAGATACAGAAGTTTAAGTTGAGGACTACAGATGTTTATTGATTTGCTACCAACAGAGAAGTGAGAGAGCAAGCAAGAGAGCAAGAGAGAGTGAGAGAGGGAGAGAAATTATCATAGGAGGAAGAACTGGGAAAGGCAAG
>NW_008465081.1:0-851 GCF_000622305.1 Nannospalax galili
CCATCTTTCACTTTTTATTTTGAGGCAAAGTCTCACTAAGTTGCCTAACCTGGTCTTGAACTCACTCTGTAGCCAAGGCTGGCCTTGAACATGTGATCCTTCTGCCTTAGCCTCCCCAGTAGCTGGGATTACAAGTGTATGTCAACAGTCCCAGCAGTATTTTAATTTTTCACAGACATCCTTAATGAGATAAGTCCCATTTAGAAGACTATGTGCACAATCCACAGACAAAAGCATATGTTTAAAGGAAAGTACATTCTCTGGGATTCATTTAAGGAACTATTTCTATTGAATTTAATGTACAGTTCAGTTTGTTAAATACACTTGCATACAACTTTGGGGGAACACATACATAGTCTAAAATTACCTTTATCTGCAAGTATTTATCAAGAATTTCACAGTAGCAATATGGTGAAAGCTACCATATGGTTAGATGAGAGCATATGTTGTGGAATAGCAGGGCAGAAGGTTTAATGGGAAGTTTGATTTAGATGGGTGGTACGTGCTCATCTTCCAATAATAAATAAGTAAATAAATAAATAAATAAATAAATAAATACCAGTGTCCCAAATTAGGTCTTGCTGCAAATGCAGCATGGAATTGTATGTTTTTCTTTTATTTATTGGACCAAATCCTACAGTTGTTCCCTTTTGTTAGAAGAATGGTAACAGGGGCCAAGTTCTGTTAGCTTTCTTCCATTTCTTCCTGTCAGTTAACAGACTCTTACTTCTTTTTGCTTGGCTCTTAACTCAGCTGTTTGATGCATATGGATCTAGTTTATTCCAAGGACATACTGATCCCTCTAGACTTTTGCTGATGCTCAAATCATTCATGGTTAAAACTTTACCCAC
>NW_008465082.1:0-852 GCF_000622305.1 Nannospalax galili
AGCTTCACCTGCTTTTGCCTCCCAAGTGCCATGAGTAAAGGCATGTGCCACCATACCCTACTTCTTTGTTTTGTTTTGAGAAAGGGCCTCAAACTCTATGTAGTCAAGGACAACATGGAACTCTCAGTCCTCTTGCTTCTGTCTCCCGAGTACTGGGATTACATGTATGTGCCACCACACCTGGCTAATCCTGTCTTATTTTATACAGTGAATTATGATTATCCGCAGTAGTATGCCAAATAGTTACCACAAACCGAGTTAGCAATTACTAAAATATTGCTGTTAAAGTGGGCCTGGTGCAGCTTGGAGTTGGCAGGAGGATGAGGAGTTCAAAGTCACCCTTGACTACATAGTGAGCTCCACGCTAGCCCGTCTCCCAGGGGAAATATGAGATTAGGTTTCTGTGTTCCTTTGGCTATGATATTTTTGTCAGTCAATCAATACACAGCTTTGCCTTTGTGTACTGTTGGTTGAAGTTACCTGGTTTAATATCTACTTCTAATTCATGAACCTCGAACTCATGCCTGCACAGTTTGTCTAGCATGTTGTTTTCTTCACAGAGTAGCACAGTCTTCTTATGCTTAGGAGCACGAGACAGCACTTCAGAGCTACAGCTGGAGGCCATTTAAGCAGTGAAACCATCATTGAAAATCACAAAAATGCAAAAAATCAAAACCACCTCCTCCAGGTGCTGCAGAAACCCCAGTACTTTGCATCTCAAGTGCAAAGAGGATACTTGTTTACAGAATATAGCTTAGCCTGACTTTATCTGGGGACATGTGCACCTCAAATGTTTGCCACAGGCTGGAGAGATGGCTCAGTGGTTAAGAATACTGGTTGTTCTTGCAGAAG
>NW_008465083.1:0-840 GCF_000622305.1 Nannospalax galili
GGTTGGTCTGGATGCAAAGGATCAGGAAGCAGTCATCACTAGTTCATCTTAATCACTTATGAGCTTGCTTGTTCACAACAATGTACCATAACATTTACTGATCAGGCCTGACAAGATGTGGACCCTTACCTAACTGAATATGTAAATGAACACACTACAGAGAAACCCCCTCTTTGAAAATTAGATAAGACATTGCTTAGATTTTTTCCAAACAACAGTACCATGATGTGCAGAAATAAAAACTCAGGGAATATTCAATGTAAGTTTTCAATATTCAGATATTCAAATGTCAGTTTTCGTGGGCCTGTGTACTTGACTGTAAATTTTGAGACAAAAGCCATAGATTAAGGCTCAAGTTCTCCCAGCCTTAGAGAACATGGAATTTGGGTCAGAAACAGCAGAGGTGTGTCTGCTGTGAGTGCCTGTGCTGGGTTTTCAGAAGGTCAAGCTGTCTCATGGCACAGAGAAAAGAGGCCTAACTGAAACAGTCACTCACCAGACCTTAGCTCAGGCATGCCATAGATCGCAGCTGCTCCATCACACAAGTTCTGAGACCAAACCTGATGGTAAGACATGGATCAATTCTTTATCTGTTCTGAAGCACTGAAGGACACACAGTCATGGGTCTTGGAAGATAGCACTAATCGCTCTTTTTAATTTTTTAAAATTCATTTTTGAGATTCATATATGAGACTGTTATTTATACCATTTCTACTGTTCCCTCACCCACCTCCAACTCATTGTACTCCCTCCCCAACTCCCTTTCAATTTTGTGACCTCTTCTTTAATCACACACACACACACACACACACACACACACCCTACTGAGTCCATTTAGTG
>NW_008465084.1:0-852 GCF_000622305.1 Nannospalax galili
GAGGATGCCTTTCTGAGCACAGGCTCTGGTGAGCTGTGAGCTCTCAGGGGAGACACTGACATTGTTACTAAAGTACATAGCAGCTACAGTGGTGTTGTTTTCATTTTGGGTACCTTAAGTTCTTGGGTCAGTTCATATTGCTTAGAACCCTCCTAAAATAAATGTTAGACGTTGACTCTGCTCATTTCTGAAAATGTGTAACTGCAGAATACTGAT
Source organism: Nannospalax galili (assembly GCF_000622305.1). Lineage (NCBI taxonomy): Eukaryota > Metazoa > Chordata > Mammalia > Rodentia > Spalacidae > Nannospalax > Nannospalax galili. The sequence goes on from NW_008465084.1 coordinate 217, forward strand.
TTTCACAGGTTTGCTGGAGTCTCGAAACATGATTCAGGCCACTGAACACAAGCATGGCTGCATTTTCTCTCTCGCTGCATTACGAGAGTTTGTTTCATAAAAATAAGAAGAGCGGGAAGACCCACATCTGGAGTGAGAACATTCGGGGTCATAGTATTTCCCCTAGGTCTGTTTCAGCTCAATGTCCATGGTTGCTTATGTAGCCATTTAAATTTTAAGAATCCCCAAGAAAGTTATTCCTGTCACTTACCATGAACTTTTAGTGGCTGAAATGTTTTATTTTATTCTAGGTGGATACCGCAGCCTCCGTTTCTTGAAGCATTTATAAATACATGGGAATATTGTTGTGTAAGTTAGTCCAATGGATATAGGTCACACAGCTTACACGATGAGCCTCACTAAGGTATCAGGCACTTTCTAGGCATGGAGGCCACAAGTAGCCTCTCCTCTCCAGGTACCTACTTAGCCAGAAAGAATGACAATTCACTTTGAATTGCTGAGAGGAAGACTACCCAAGCCTGTTTCAGTTGCTCCTACTGATCTTCAGAGGCATAAAGATGTAGACAAACACCAACAACCAGCCTGTTAAATCAGTCATTCACATGGAGGACACACTGCTTAGAATTAGGTGTGTCA
>NW_008465085.1:0-852 GCF_000622305.1 Nannospalax galili
TTTTTTTTTTCAAGTTAGAGTGCTTTAGGATCTTTATTTTTGGTTCCATATATGAAGTGAATAGATGTTTGTTCATGTGTCCCCAGAATAAAGGCTCACACAACCACATTTTGAGACATATGCTAAAAAGCCTCCTCTCCACTTCTAATCTGTCCTTCACAGAGAAGAAAAGTATGACACAGAAGAGGTTTTTAAAGAATCAAGAACAATACAACATTTCATGAGACCGAAGGCCCATAGATAAATATATCAATCTCCAAGAGGTGCAGATAGTTTTCTTAGAGAGCTCAAGAATGCTGAGGTTTAATGGAAAAGGAGAAGGCAAAGCCATGGAAAAATATGCAGTCCTTGTGGAAAACTGTGTGTGGACAATGATGAGTGACTGCAGCGCAAAGCCCCACAATGCATACATGTAAGACCTTAAAGCATGGCACCGAGGGGACATTGGAAGGTGAATGATCTATGATAGCTGTTTGGGTGCTGAATGAGGGAGTTTATCAAGCATACTTCAAGCAGCCATAAAGGAGCAAACAGCAAGGAGCAGATAGTTGAAGCAGCAGAGAGATGTGAAAACATCATTACCTCGGGAATTTCCCACATCCAACAGAGACGATGGAGTAGCATGACTGAGAATACACATAAAGTAACATCACCAAGCTGGGGGCTTACCAGCCTCCAGCAGAGGTAGACTGGGGAAGCTGAGGCAGTCATCTGGGGTCCCATATTGAGCTTTTCTGCATGGATCAACTTACTGTTCCTACTGAAGACATTTTTACACCCAATGGAGGAATAGTAGTAATCTCTGCTGAAATGGGTTTTCCTCCTAGCTGTTCTCAAGGCCACAGTGTTTCT
>NW_008465086.1:0-852 GCF_000622305.1 Nannospalax galili
TCATTTTCCCAAAGACAACACCGACACGCCAACTCCGGTTGGCCAAAGCCAGCCTCCCACTAGCTCTAAGTCACAGTCCTCAAACTGCTCGAGTAAGAACCCTGCTCCGCACCACACACGTGCAACACTTCCCTAAAGAACCACTCCTTCCTAATGAAAGGTAGATAACACTCACCTCAAGACACTTATTACCTTTCCCATTAAATAATGGAAGGAAAACATTAGCTCATTTACAAAATACTCAAAGTACATGAAAAAGTTTTTTAAGTTTATTTTTATTAAATTTTTGTGCATTTCATATAGACCATCTCAATCAATCTTAATCATCTTTATACCCCTGTCCCCTCTGATACCCTCCCAGAGCCCTCTGACTGGAGCCCATACACTGTGTCATCCCTATTAAGGCCCACTCTGCCAAGTCAGTGTCCCCAGCCCTTGATGGCCTCCCACAACCGGAAGGTAAGACCCTACTGCTGAAGACAGCATATACTTTGGACACAGGATTTGAAGCAGTAGAGCTGCAGCTGACCTGAACCCACTTCTCCTGAAGGTGGCTCTCCTGGCTTTGGAGAGCGCTGTCAACGTGCCAAGGGAAAACATGAAGGAAGTTTTAAAAAGTAAGCAACTCACTCTCAAAACAAGCATCACTGATTGTGATGTCTGTGCTCCTTACTCATGAAGGCAAGTCACTCTTTTGATCACAAAGTAGCCAGGGCCGAAAAGCAGTCAAGTCCTCACTGTCTGTGGCTGGAACTGTTTTCAGTAACTCTGACCTACCTGTGATGTACGTGATACTCCAAACAGTGGTAAGATGCAAAGAAGAGCAAGATGAAACCCCAAGTCCATGGGGCT
>NW_008465087.1:0-852 GCF_000622305.1 Nannospalax galili
TTTTTAAATTATTTATTGAATTTCTGTGCATTTCATACAGAGAATCATCTTTGTACTCCCTTCCCCTTTGTCACCCTCCCATAGCACCCCTACTGGAATTCATACCTTCTGTAGTTTGTGTTATGGCCTAACATGTAAGTTAGTGTTCCCAGATGTCCCCCAGTGCAAGTTCACTCAATGGTATCTAGTCAGCCTATCTAGAGTCCTCCCTTTAAGATGATCAGCTCATTCTTACGTAGCAGTAATCAGTTGCCAATAATTTTTCAACTAAGAGTGGAGCCTGCTGTTCCTGTCCACAGTTCTCTACTGGGTTTTTGTAGGCTTAAGACTGCATGGGTCTTGAGCATGCTGATACCATTGGTGTGGGTTCATATGAACAGAGTCCCAGGAGCCTAGAGGACTATTTCCATATGGTATGCACCTCCTCCCTGGCTCTTACAGTCTTTCTCTCCTTCTTCCACACTGATCCCTGAGCCCTGGGTAGGTAACTTTTAATACAGGGTCTTGCCCAAGGACCCATATTCTGCAGACTCTTATTTTCTGTGTTTTGGTCGATTGTGAACTTTTGCATTCCTGGCCCTCTGTTCCATGAGAGAGCCTACCGTTAGGTGCTTGGGTAACTTTCCACGAGGTAGGCTGAGCAGTTAGCTCAGGATTAGTTGGTCTCCTGATGAGAAGAATGACTTTCCAGGGGTTAAACCTGGACCTACGATTTTGGAATATTGGGAACTGTGCTGCTGTTTTAGGAGTCTGCCAGGAACTTAATACTATGTGCAAATTTCTCTCACTGATGAGAATCGCAAGATGCATTTGTGTTCTCTTCATCCCTTGTTCTATGTTCTGTGAGCCTTA
>NW_008465088.1:0-852 GCF_000622305.1 Nannospalax galili
AAAAAAAAACTCTCAGCCATGTGTCTTCATCATTTGATAACTCTCTGTTTAGTTCTTTGCCCCCATTTTTATCTTTTAATTTTAAAAATATTTTATTCATTATTTTTATTTTATGTGTATGAGTGAATTGTCTGCATGTGTGTGAGTGCATACATATCATGTAGTGCCCACAGAGGTCAGAAGAGGGCATAGGATTCCCCTGGAACTGAAGTTATGGATTGTTGTTAGTCACCATGTGGGTGCTGGGAATCAGATCCAGGTCCTCCCGAAGAGTAGCCTGTTCTCTTAACAGCTGAGCCACACTTCCAGCCCTGCCCCACTTTTTAATTGGGTTGTTTGGTTTTTTGATGTTTAGTTTTTTGAGTTACTTGTATATTCTAGATACTAATCCTCTGTCAAAGGTATAGATGATTAAGATTTTTTTCCCATTTCTGTAGGCTGACTCTTCACTAAATGATGGTGTCTTTAGAAATGTAGAAGCTTTTCTGTTCCATGAGGTTCCATTTGTCTATTGTTGTTGTTAATTCTTGTGTGCTGTTGGAGAGCTGTTCAGAAATTCCTCTCCTGTGCCTCTAAGCCCCAGTGTATTCCCTACTTTCTCCTCTATCTGATTCAAGGCATTGGGCCTTATGTTGAGGTCCTTAATTCATTTGGAGTTGAGGTTTGTGCAGGTGAGAGATAGGGATCTAGTTTCATTCTTCTACATGTGGCCATCCTGTTTGACTATCACCATGTGTTAAAGGCCAGCTGGGTCTACAGAGAGACCCTTTCTCAAAAAGACCAAAAAAAAATGTTGTCTTTTGTCCAATGTGTGCTTTTGATCCATTTGCCAAAAATCAGGTGAATGTACAT
>NW_008465089.1:0-852 GCF_000622305.1 Nannospalax galili
GCAAAAGTTCAGGTGTGCCGTCATGACAGAATGCATCAGCGCATAGAAGAAGCTGATGAGCCAGGCCAGGGCTGCCAGCAGGATGCACAGCTGGGGGTTCATGATGGTGGTGTAGCGGAGTGGACTGCAGATGGCCACGAAACGGTCAAAGGCCATCACTGCCAACAGGATGGCCTCCGTGCTTCCCAGAAAGTGGAAGAAGTGCAACTGAGTGATGCAGCCAAGGAAGGAGATGGCCCTGCGCCTGGAGATGAGGTTGGCGAGAACCTTGGGAAGAGTCACAGAAGAGTAGCAAATATCCAGACAAGACAGGTTTCCCAGGAAGAAGTACATGGGGGAGTGGAGTCTTTGTTCCAGAGTAACAATCACTAATATTGCTCCATTTCCAACTAAGTTCGTCAGGTAAATTATTAAGAACATCACAAAGAAGACGGGCCACAACTCCTGAACACTGGTCAGGCCCAGCAGGAGGAACTCACCCACTGCACTGGCATTCTCCATTACTGGGGGAAATTCAAAATAAGTGACTCAGTGTTTTCTGAATTTTATATCCTATACTGAGTGAAGCAGAAGCCAGCTTCACGGAGGAGCCTTGGAGGAATGAGCTATCGGGTAAAGGACAGTCAGGAAGTGAGCTCAATCCTTGCAACAAAATTACTAAAGGTCATTGTAGCTGATGAATTCTGAACTCATAAAATAGCTTTAGATTTTTTTTAAAGAAGAGTGCTAAAATTGAACCAGATACAGATGAAAAGTATTCTACTGGATATGACCATAGTCTCATGAACAGCATCAGAATCAAGGGCTAGACTCATTGAAAGCCTATCAACACCGGGAATAGTTGTTCACTCT
>NW_008465090.1:0-851 GCF_000622305.1 Nannospalax galili
AGTTCAGTCCAAGGTGCAGGAGTTCTTTTTGGCAACTTTTCTTTCACACAGGGTAGAGTAGCTCTTGGATTTCTTATTTCTCAGGGGTGACTCCTCAACTTTAACACTTTTGATGGGCTCCTTAAAAGACACGGTTTTCTTTTCTTTTTTGAGGCAGTCTCACTATGTAAACCAGGCTAGCCTCAAACCCATAAAGATCTACCTGCCTCCACCTCCCAAGTGTTGGCATTAAAGGCATGTGCCACCACACCCAGCAAAAATCAGTTTTGTGCAGAATGGACTCTGCTTCACTCATCTTACTGTCCAAACAAAATCCCAGTAACATCTAGGCAGCCTTCTCACAATGGGAAGGGACAAAAGAGCCTAGGCTAGGCTTTCATTTAGTCAATCACGATGAAGAAATGATTCAGCAAACACTTTAATATGCCACTTGTGGGGAGGAAAAGTAAAAATGAATTTAATTTTCATAATGTATAGATGCTTTTGAATACTTTCTCTAAGGCAAGGCTTCCTTAGGTATAGATTATAAAACTTAACACGCAGCAGTGTAGAGAATCTAAAGCTGCAGAAAGGGTAATATTGAAATCATTCACAGCACTTAAAGCTAAGTAAGTGGAACGACACATGAAAATGTAGCTAATGGTACTGTAGAATCTGTCTGGCTCCTTCCCGCTCCTCTTTCCCTTCTCTGTGTTATGGCTTTCCCTTGGACATACCCTCATTGCATCTTATGTAGATGCAAATAGTAACTGAAAATTCTAGCAGATAAACAAGTAATTTAACTTTTTTGGTTTAACAGACTTTTTTTGTTTTGTTTTGTCTTTTTGAGACAGGGTCTCCCTGTAGCCCCA
>NW_008465091.1:0-851 GCF_000622305.1 Nannospalax galili
GGTGCTGGGAATTGAACCTGGGTCCTCTGCAAGAGCAGCAAGTGTTCTTAAGAGCGCTGAACTCTCTCTCCACTCCCACAAATAAATGTAATTTTTAAAACTTCTGTTACTGTTTTTTTCTGTGGATATGTGTTGTGTGTGCATGTATGTGTACATGTTGATGTCTGTATACACATGTACATACTGATGTATGTGTGTGCATGTGAGACCAGAGGTCTTTGTAAGATATCTTATCTCACTCCACTTTATTCTTAATCTACAGTAGGGTTTCTCACTGAAACTACAGCCCAGACTAGCTGGCCACAAGCTCCAGGATCCTCCTGATCTTGTCTCCCCAGTGCTAGGATTACAGGCACATGTCACTATGCCTGATTTTCACATGGATGCTCAAGTCCTCATGCTTGTGTGGCAAGCATGTATTGACTGAGCCATGTCCACAGCCCCTAACTGCTTGTTTTTTGTTTGTTTGTTTGTTTTACATTTTTTGTTTTGAGACACAGGCTCACTGTGTAGCTCTGGCTGGCCTGGAATTCTTTATATAGATTAGGATAGTCTCAAACTCACAGAGATCTGCCTGCCTCTGCATCCCAAGTGTTAGGAATAAAGGTGGGTACCACCATGCCTAGCTATTTTTTAACGATTATTATTTTTACTTTTATGTATGTGTGCCTGTGTGTGTATGCCCTGTGTGTGGGTGCTGGAATAGGGCAGAGGTGTCAGAGCCCTCTGGAGCTGTATTTATAGGCAGTTGTGAGCCACCTGACATAGATGCTGGGAACTGAACTTGGGTCTTCTGTAAGAGCAACCAGTGATCTTAACTGCTGAGCCATCCTTCCAGCCTCCCCGCCCCA
>NW_008465092.1:0-851 GCF_000622305.1 Nannospalax galili
TGTGTGTGTGTGTGTGTGTGTGTGTACATGAGTGTAGAGGTCAGAGGACAACTTACTGAAGTTGGTTCTCTCCTTTCAGCATGTAGGTTCTAGGGATTAAACTCAGGTCATCCATCTTGGTGGTAAGTGCCTTTACCCACTGAGCCATCTCGATAGCCCCACCTGAGATTCTTATTTAGACATTCATTAGGCAGAGATGTGGCTCAGATATCAGGACTGTGAGCTCCAGGTATTCTTCATAGGTCTTTGTGTTTTAGTCTAGATTGGTTTGTGCATGACTGTCGTACCAATTGTTTAGAGCACCTGTCCCCAACACAGCTATGTGGGGCTATACTTCTTTCCAGAGTAAAAATAAGCCTCAAATTGCCAGACTATCTTGTACAAGGCCTGGGACAGGCCCCATCTGACTCATCATCCTCACTGAAGGCCCACTCAGGTGTAAGAAAGCCAGGGACTGTTTTAGAAATTTCTTCCTCTGTATTTAGAGTATCTGGAGGCACACTAGGCTTGGGTCCTGTGAAGTTTGACCTCTTCCATGGTCAGAAACTAGAGAATAATGCTTGTCAGGTCTGTCCTGTTTATCTCTGCCTATCCCCAGAGAGGAGCAAAGGCAGTGTCTTTCGCTGTCATCCACCCAGGGGACTTACACTTGCTTGCATTACTTTACTGTTTAATCCCTGGGACCTTCCTAGGTACAGAGCCACTAAAAGGGCTGTGTAGACCAAGGTTGTAAATTGGCAGCTTGGAGTACACTCTGCTCCCAGCTGAGGTTTTTGGCAGGTGGGAAGTCAGCCTGCCCGCAGAATATTCTCCTTTTTTCTAAGTTGCCAGGCAGCATTTGTGAATGAGAA
>NW_008465093.1:0-852 GCF_000622305.1 Nannospalax galili
CCATTTTCACTGTGGGTGTGGGGGGCACAGCTAGTGGCCTGAGGTCACACCACACTCATTTCCCAGCTCTTGAGGAGACCTTCGATCGCAGTGAGCACCACTGATGCTCGATGCTTCTAATCTCTGACACCCTGCCAGCTCAGGAAAGATTTCATAATTAAAAATGTAAAAATGTTAATTACCTGAAGATACTTCCTGATGGGTAGCACTGATCAGGAGGGAAATTGATGGTATTAAAGCAGAGAAAATTATTAGATTAAGCAATATTCATGGGACACAGATCTCATAAGAGCTCTGTGTGCTCACACAGGCTTGGTACTGTTTTCAGTATTTGGCTGTGTCGGGAGACGAGATTGAACGAGGACCACGTGATGAACTGGGTGGTCAGTAACAAGGACTTCCTGGTCAGCAGAATACTTGGAGATGTGAAAGTGATGCATCGATGGAGGGAGAGGGAGAGCCCAGGTGGCTGGGACATCCCTGTGGCCTGGAGGAGAGATTCTGCTGAGACAGTGGCCTGGGTCGGTCAGGATGGGCAGGAGGCTGTTTCCCCGGCTCCAAGCAGGTATATCACTTGTTCTGTTGGGTTCCTGGCTGCCTGGTTAACCTCTGCCAAGGGCCAGAGGACACCGTGTAGGCTTTTGCGGGACCGAACCGTTTGTTTGAACTTTGTAGCTAAGCTGTTGAAGTCTGAAAGTACAGTGCACAGTTCACGTACACTTAAGAGTGGTTGTGTTCCAGTCAGACTTTCTCATTGACGCTGGTCTTTGAAGTTAATAATTTCTACGTGGGATGAAAACCTGCCTTATTTTCTCTAGCCTTTTAGAAAGGTAAACTCCATCCTTGGATTGG
>NW_008465094.1:0-852 GCF_000622305.1 Nannospalax galili
AAACCAAATACTGAAAATATAGAGAATGTCCTCAGAAACACCACACTAGCCATGATTCATGTGAAAATTTCAGGATTTTAACAGGTGGGACAATATTGTTAAAATCTGGCTAGAAAATACCTCCTGCCCGAATTTTGAAGAAGTTGTGAGAAGCAAGCGGGAAACACCGAGAGGGAGCTTTCCAGCCAGCTAAGGGAAAATATCCAAATTCTTAATTTAAAGCAGAGAAAACAAATCAGCAAACACTTGAGGAAAGCTAGATTCGCTCTCTAGGACGGTGAGACATAGCGCCGTGGTGATATATCAATAGACTGAAGGCGAGGGTGGCTCTCCTGCTGGAAGCTGTACTAGAGTTGAGGACTTAGATGTGCTCAGAACAGACCCCACAGCGTCTGAGGAACATTGATGGTATTCCCAGGCGCCGCATACAGAGGCCAGGACTGTAATACAGAGTCCTCTTCACTGAGCGTGTTCAAATCCCGAGGCCCCAAGGAAGTCTCCTTAGAGAGGGGGTCCCAGTGCTCAGCTAGGGACAGAGGCAGGAGCGAGCCCTGCCATGAACACAGGCCGTGCCTAACAGAAACGCAAACCTGAGCCTTGTGGGGCTGTATTAACTAACACAGAGATGAACTATGTAAAAGAAAAGCTTTCTAAGAAAGCTTAGGAAGAATCCGCAATAAACCCAAGGCCCAGTTGGAACCCAGAACCGACGGCTAGCCAGCGCTCCCCAGCTGCGAGACCCAGGCTGTGGGCGTCGGAGGGAACTGAAAGACCAGGTGAGGCTAAGGGAGAGGGTGGGCGATCTCCCAGCCTGGGTGAACGCGAGCTGGGAGGGTGGGGAGGAGTCCCGGG
>NW_008465095.1:0-852 GCF_000622305.1 Nannospalax galili
AAGCAGTCTGAAGAGGGAAGTTTATAGCTCTTAGTGCCTACATTAAAAAAAATCAGAAAAACCACATGTAAATGACTTGATAGTACAATTCAAGGCTCTGGAAAGGCAAGAACAAACCAACCCCAAACCTAGCAGATGGGAATAAATAACAAAAATTAGAGCATAAATTAATGAAATAGTAAGAAAAAAATACAAAAATAAAAAAAATAAGAGCTGAAAAGATAAGCAGACCTTTAACCCACTTAAACAAAAGAAAGAAACAGCATATTCAAATCAACAAAATCAGAAACGAAGGAGAAATACAGCACAACAGACACCAAAAAAAAAAATCCAAAACATTGTAAGGGACTACTTTAAAAATCCATATTCCACTAAATTTGAAAATCTAAAATAAATGTATGAATTCCTAAAATCATGGACACCTCCAAACTTAAACCAAGAGATCAACAGCCCAAACAGACCCATAACAAATAAAGAAATTGAAACAATAATACAAAATCTCCCAATTAAAAAAAGCCCAGGCCCAGATGAATTTAAAGCAGAATTCTTTCAGACATTCAAAGAAGATATACAACCAATACTAATTAAATTATTCAAAACAGATGGAAACAGAGGGATAACTCCAAAATGAAGCCATTGTTACTTTAATACCAAGACCAGGTAAAGACGCAACAAAAAAGGAAAACCATAGACCCATATATCCTTTATGAACATGGATGCAAAGATACTCAAAAAAATACTCAAAAACCACATACAGACATACATCAAAAGGTCACTCACCACAATCAAGTCGGCTTTATTCCAGAGATGTAAAAATGGCTCAATGTGCATAAGTCAATAAATGTAATAAAA
>NW_008465096.1:0-852 GCF_000622305.1 Nannospalax galili
TGCCAGGGGAGCAAGCCAGTAAGCAGTGTTCCTCCATAGTCTGCACTTCCATTTGTCCCTCCAGGTCCCTGCCCTGAGTTCCTGCCCTTACTTTCCTTAGTGATGATCTATGATCAGGATGTTTAAGCCAAAGAAACCCTTTCCTCTCCAATTTGCTTTTGGCCAAAGTATTTTATCACAGCAATAGAAAAGCAAATTAGGACACCTGCCAATTCCCCATCATCACAAAGTTCTAATGAGTTAATCAGCCTTGTAGAATATTTAGTATAGATGTGGGTTTTATTTTCTTGGCAAGTTCAGTTCACAGTTTGATATAAACCTGTAAATGAACATCAGCAATATATATGTATCACATATGGCCCTCTATGAAAAATGCATGTTATTTGTATGATTGAGCTGCTATCAATGCATATTAGTTATGAATCAAATAGTCTAGCTATTGCATCCATCTAATTAATAAGTATGATAGGCATGCAGCCCTTCTACTAGCCAGGCCAAAAAATTTTCATGAAGCAAAGCACAGCTGTAATTCTTACTAGAGTAACCCTTTATCTCTCAAGTGCTGTAAACAATTCATCAGCTCAGCATTCAGAGTCTTTTATCAAGATTTTGGTGTCTGTGACTTAGAGAATAGAATCCCTTCAGTCATTGCCTGACAGCTTCTATCTCTACAGCTACAAATGTGGCAGGATAAAAATAATTGAATGTTCAGAACAAACATCCTAGAACTTTTCAGGAGTCTTATCTCGTTAAAAAACAAACTTCAACTGTATTTTTAAAACCAGAATTTGATTTTTTTTTAAAGTTTCTTTTTCTGGCATTTTTTCTTTATTTTTCATCTATTAGTATTTT
>NW_008465097.1:0-852 GCF_000622305.1 Nannospalax galili
TTTCTTTTGAGAAAGGGTGTTTTGTAGCCCCATCTGGCCTAGAACTCACCATGTAGACCAGGCTGGCTTGGATATCATGCCTCTGCCTCCGGAGTGCACATGAACTATTCTTAAAAGAACCCTCTGATAGGTGTGATTATTTTTCCAATCCTGTTCTTATGAACAGAGGCCCTGCTGTTTAAAGAAAACGCTGGTGGCTTCCCCTTGGTGCCTTTGTAAGTTTTCACTCTTGTCTGAATCACCCAGTATATCCGATCTCCTGTACTTTTCCAGCCAGTCTTTTCTGATGAATGGTTGAGAGTTGGGAAACTTGCAAGATTTGGAGGTGGTCTTCTCACCCTGGCCTGTGTGGAGCTTGGCAGGGTCTCTTCATCTGCTAACCCTCTGCTCTCTTAAGGAAGAGGTGTTGTCACCTGCCTTTGGGACAGCTGACCTCTGTGCAGAGGCACTGGGACTAAGAGAAATATTTTGCCCATTATAAAATAAAAGATTGCTTTCCCTTTGTGCTTTATTTCCCTAACTCAAAGGCAACATTGATTTTTATATATATTTTAAAGCAGAGACTAGGCTGCGTTAAAGTGCTAGGAAAGAGCATTACTTAACTGCCTTGTCTCCCTAAGGGTTTGTGACTGCTTATCTCTGGCTCACCTCTCTCCCTCAGTGACCTGTTGTGTCTTGTGATTTAAAATAAAGGTTATTTTAATTTTTCTATATTTTATTTTTAGTGTTGTGTATATGTGTGTATATGTGTGTGTGTCTGTGCAGATGTGTGTCTGTATGTGTGCATGTGTACCTTATGTGTGTCTGTGTGCTTTTGTGCATGAGTATATTGTGTGTGTGGTGTGTGTGTGT
>NW_008465098.1:0-852 GCF_000622305.1 Nannospalax galili
GACCGAGCTGTCAGGTTGCATTAAAGAGCTGTCGAAGCAGGCTTTGTTTGATAGTGGTCAGAAGTTGAAGGAGGCAAGGGAATTGGCTGTGGTCAGCAGTGTTCTCCCTGAATTCAAGGGATTCGGAGTTCTGATTTTATCCATCAGTATTTATTGAGAGAGACTGTGTGTGCATTTGTTTATGTTGAAAGAGAAAGGAAGATAAGCAGAATCTAAATGGCAAATGAAGTTAAAATGGGGAATGTGGCTATAAAATAACCGCCGTGTCTGGTGTGCAGGCCTGTCTCCATGTGGATGTGAACTTGTGCCCACACACTCACTTGTTCACTTGCTTGTTTGCTGACAAATGAACTGCTTTAAGAACACAGCCAGGGGCTGGCTCATTACAGTCAGTGAGGGAAGGCTGCACATGAGAAGGAAGCCAGTGGAACCTTGTAGTTCTGAAACCTGAAAGGATCCAAGGCATTAGGCTAACTTCATTCTGTTAACTCTGCATCTCTGTGATTTGGCTGGTGGAAACACTGCATTACATTTTTGGTTTTGTTTTGTTTCGAAGAAAGGTCTTGCTGTATAGCCCAGTCTGACCTTAAACCCACCCTTATGCCAGCCTTTCCAGGGCTGGGATTACAGGTGTCTACCACCACACCTGTTTTTGCTATATAAACGGTCACTGAATGTGCCAGGGCTGTCAGAACTCTGCCTTGATTTCTGTGCCTATAGCAGCCTCACTGACCTCCAGAACCTAGGCCAGATGAGGTTTCCCTGGCCATTCACCTCAGTGTTAGTCCTAATGTTGAGGAAGATGGTTTTTCTAACTCATAAGAAGGCATAAATTGTATCACTACACATAGT
>NW_008465099.1:0-852 GCF_000622305.1 Nannospalax galili
CACCCCTGGGCAGATGGGCCTGTGTTACATAAGAAAGCAGGCTGAGCAGGGCCAGGGGAGCAACTCAGTAAGCAGTGTTCCTTCATGGACTGTGCTCCAGTTTCACCCTCCAGGCTCCTGCCCTGAGTTGCTACTTTGGGCTGAACTGTGACCTGGGAGATGTAAGCCAAGTAAACCCTTTCCTCCCCAAGTTGGTGTTGGTCAGAGTATTTTTGTCACAGCAACTGAGAAGCAAACTAGGACAAGTATGTGACATCATGAATAGGAGCCATACTGGAAAGTGAGAAATCAGAGTTTAACACCAAAGCAGACCTTCCTCTCTGTGTCTCATCTGGACCCAAATGAACTGGCCCATCTCCTCCCCTTTGGCATGCTCCAGCTCACTTGCTACTGTGGTCCTGACGCCGCCCTCCCAGCCCTCTCCCACTGCCATTCCTTCTCTGTAGGTTCCCTGGCCACAACTCTCTCCCTTTCCACCCTTCCTGTCATCACTTTGATATTTGTTCTCATCAGTAACCCTTTAATGTACGGGCCAAAGTAGGAAGAGAAAATGTCCTTAAATCCTCTCAATTCAGGTGTCCAGTCTGACAACCCAGCTACAACGGACACATGGGTCACCAAGCAACAAAGGAGATGTGGAACCTCACGTCTGCTCTGCAGAAAGAAGGTTACTCTCCATGGCCAACCAACTCTAAAGAAACACCCAGTGGGCCAGATGGATTTCAAGATGGTAACAAGAATCCAGACATCAATTGTGATACAGCCATTTTTAAGCATAAGTTAAAATGTCTGGGAGGTGGGGGGCTGGAGAGATGGCTCAGCAGTTAAGAGCAGTGGCTGCTCCTGCAGAGG
>NW_008465100.1:0-852 GCF_000622305.1 Nannospalax galili
TAGGAACTCAAGGTAAGAACCTAGAGGCAGGAGCTGAATCAGAGGCCATGGGGGAACACTGCTTGCTGGCTTGCTCTACTGTCCTGTGCTCAGAATGCTTTCTTATGCAATCCAGAACTACCTGGCTAGGGATAGTACCACCCACAGTGGGCTGGATCCTGCCACATCACTCAACAATCAAGAACAAGTTTCATTGACATGCCCACAGGCCAATCTGATAGAGGAAGTTCCCCAATTGAGATTCCATCTTCCCAGGTATGTTAAGTTGACATTTGGGGCCAACCATGACATGCAGTATCTTCCTGCCTCCACTCTGCCCTGTCCTCTCAGTGTTTCTAGGTTGAGACTCCACTTCCATAAAATCCTGCTAGAGACTTCAGAGAAATTCCCTTTTCACCCCATAGACTGCTCATGTGCTTGGGGACAGACGGCTTCAACAGCCATGTGATTCTAACTCTCATTGTGGTGGTGGTGGGGGCATGAGACCTGCTTTGCCAATCAGAACTCTCTCTGTAGTTGGCTGTCCCCTGAGCCTGCATTTCCTACTTTTAAAAGAGAGAACTTGGAATGCCTCTCTTCTCTGTCAGCTTAATAGCCCCTAACATTTTCCTTTTTCCTGAGAACTTTGATGCTTGTTATGTCCTGTGTTCATTACAGCATCCCATGAGGCAGGCATTCCTAGCTGCTGTTGGGAACTTGTGACTCAGAGAGGCCAGCAAGGAAACTTGCTCAAGGTCAGGCAGCTGGTCAGAGGCAGGACTAGCCCAGAATCCAGCTGGTCTCACTCCCACTTTCAGAAGTCAACAGACTGAATCAGAAGCTAAGTTTCTAACACCACAGTTCCTTGTCAGG
>NW_008465101.1:0-852 GCF_000622305.1 Nannospalax galili
TAATTAAATCTTCTTACCAAAATTCTTTCCTGTGTTAGATTGGGCCAGTAAAAAAGCCAACCAAAGACTAATTTATAACAGAGAATTTAAAAAGAATGACTCTGTCATTTAAAATGTTTCTTTAAAAATGCCAATTCTTGAAGTGGGCATGGTGGTGCACTCCTTTATCCCAGCACCCAGGAGGCAGAGGCAGGCAGAGCTCTGTGATTTTAAGGCCAACCTGGTACCATAGTGAGTACTGGCCAGCTGGGACTACGGGGAGACCATCTCAAAAAAAAAAAAAAAAAGCCATTTCTTGGGGCTGGAGAGTTGGCCTAGTGTTTGAGAGAACATGCTGATCTTGCAGAAGACTTGCATTAGGTTTCCACCATCCACATCAGGCAATTTACAACTATCTGTAACTCCGAGTCTGGTCTCTGAGAGCACATGCACTCACATGCAGACAGATGCTCACACACATATGTACATAGTTTAAAAATAAAAGTTAATTTTTAAAAGAAGTAAAAATGCTCATTCTTTGTTTCTGTTTGTAATTTGTGATTCTGCCTTTCAGAAGTGAACATCACAAGGACTATCCTTTCCACATAGAGTACTGAAGACAAACAGCTTCCCTCCTCCCTGATTCTGCTCAGTCAAGACAGATCATCCCTGCTGGCAATGTTGATTCACCTCTGCAAAGGCTCTGTGGTTACAGTACTGGGGCCCATGAGGCCAAGGATAAGAGTAGTAGAGTCAGAGGCAAGGAAACTGTCCCCTGAACAGGGCAGTACTCTTCAGAAATTCAGAACTGAACGTGTGCTGCGGGATTAAGAAGGGGAAGCATCAGAACACCCCATTGCTGGCCAGTTGTTA
>NW_008465102.1:0-852 GCF_000622305.1 Nannospalax galili
TGTGTGAGCATTTTGCCTGCATCTATGTAAGTGTACCACAGGGGTGCCTGGTGCTTGTGGAGGATGGAAGACAGCATCAGATCCCTTGGAACAGTTAAAAGTCGCTGTTAAGCACCATGTGGGCACTGGAAACTGAACCTGGGTCCTTTGGAAGAGCAACCAGGGCTCTTAACCACTGAACCATCTCTCCATCCCCAGGCATTATGTTTTAATCAACATGATTTTAATGCAGTCCATGAATCTTAGCCACCTGTTCCACCCTGCATATGTGTCGTCCCTTTCTCCCCTTCCCAAGCATCTTGGAAACCTCTCTCTGTATCTTTATCTCCCGTAGGGGGTTCCAGATGCCACGTGATCACCTTTTGGACTCCTGACGCTTCCTGATCAGACAAAAGCCGTCTGTGCAGTTGCTACAGGGCCAGCATCCTTCAAAGCAGCATTTTCTGCAGTTGGTCCTCAGCCTGTTGGGAGGATTGAGAGAAAAATGTTGGCTCAGATCAAAATATTAATGTCTGAACAATGTTTCAGAGAGACATATGCGGTGGTTTGAATGAGAAAAGTCCCCTGTAAGCTCATGTATTGGAACACTTGGTCCCCAGTTGGTGGTGCTGTTTGGGGAGGTTATGAAACCTTACAAGGTGTAGCCTTGCTGGAGGAAGCACATCACATGGGGCAGACTTTGGGGATCTATAGCCTCACTGCACTTCCTGCTCGCTGGATTTCTGCTTCTGCTGTGTGGATGGAAACGTGATCACTCAGCTTCCTGCTCCTGCCACCGTGGCATGCCTTCCCCACCATGATGGGCTCTAGTGCTCTGCAGGAGCCATAAGCCAAATTAACTCTTTCTTCCTT
>NW_008465103.1:0-852 GCF_000622305.1 Nannospalax galili
TCTTGAATCCCATTGCTTGGGGTCATCCCTCAACAACTATAGTCAGAACACATGGTGTTTCCAAGTGCATGTTGAACATCAAACAACAGGGCTAGAATCTCAGCCAGAACACTTCCTTAATACATTTTTAAAGATTAAATAATAAAAGATATACTCACAAAACACCATCAAATTGAATTAGAAGAAATGAACTCTCTGTCTCCCACCTGTAATTCCAGGACTTGGGAGGTAGAGCCAGGCAGGTCTCTGTGAGATAGAGGTCAGTCTGGTCTGCACAGCTAGTGAGTTCTAGGTCATCTGGGGCCACAGGGAACCCTATCTTACAAAAATAATTAAATTAGAAGTTAATAACCTATAAACTCCTGGAAAATTCCAAACACATTTCTCAATAACACATGGACTGAAAAGCATCTTTGTAAATATCTCAAAAAAATATCAAGACTTGTAATACGTAGTAAAATCAGGTGTTTAGAGGAAAATTTGTATTCATGAAGGTTTGTTTAAAACTCAGTTAAAAAAAAAAAACAAAAAAATTAATCCTGTAAGCTTCCACTTTAGAAAAGAAAGAATAAAATAAACAAATTCAAGGTTGGCATATCAAACAATAAAAGTTAGAATAGAGATAACTATAAATTAGAAAGAGGCAGGATGCAAATTACTAAGAATGCAAGGATCCCTTACTTCTGAGACCATGACTACTGAAGAGATCACAAAGGAATATAAAAATAACTCTGCATGATAAGTTTACTAATTTTAAAAGGATTTTAGTTAGCATACAAAAAAATATATTTTTCTAATATAAGTTCTACATTTTGTGTGCTAACTAAAATATTTGTGTATAAAAATAGATAA
>NW_008465104.1:0-852 GCF_000622305.1 Nannospalax galili
TTATTTTTATTTTATGTGTATGAGTGTATTGCCTGCATGTAAGTACGTACATATGGAGAGGTCAGAGGACAACTCTCAGGAGTCACTCCTCTTCCATTTTGGGAACTCAAATTACTATTTTTCTCAGTCCCCGATTTACCAGCCAAGATAGCTTGCCGGCCCATATTTTTTTTGTAGTAGTTATTCTATGAGAGAAATCAGTGGTTACTAATGCTTGGTTCCCTATTGACCAACATTTCATTAGCAGGCAGATTTCTTTTCACCTACTAGAAAAACTCATAGAATTTCTTAAGTCATTCTCATACCAAATTTGTTACTCCATCCTTCATCTCTGTTCTGGTAGCTGATACTCTTTTTTACCTGTGGTTATGTTTATCTCACTGACCCAGAGGGGCAAATAAAACATTTTAAAATATGATTAATTTCTTTACTTTGGGCTGAGTTTTTCTAGATACTGACTGCCTAAGCAGTCCTAAGCTTAATGCTGAACCTACTCATTAGGAATGTTCACAGCTGAAGGAGTGGCTGTTCACTTGACAGCACAGTGTGTCCACTCAGAAATAGTTTTCCCTGTGTTTCACCAAACATTTCTGAAGTACAGCACGTTACCATAAATGCCAGTCTGTTGTTCTTCCACTAAAGCATTTGACCTTGAATTCACATACCTTGGATTCTGTGTATTTGTGTTGTGATCTAGTCTAATCACTTTTCAGTTCACCAGTCTTTTCCCTACTGTTAAATACATTTTCAACCCCAGCCGCTTGGGCTAATATAGCTGTGGAACTGTATAGACATCAGGTGTTGAATGCCTAAATAACTACTGGAAGAGATGAATAGTTGATCCGTCCTACA
>NW_008465105.1:0-852 GCF_000622305.1 Nannospalax galili
GTCTGTTAGATGACCATTTCCAAGTGACACATCCACAATGCAAGTTCCACACTAAGGCTCACAGAACAGAGAAGACAAGGGGTAGAAAGAATATTAACACATCTCTCAATTAACATAGAAAGCCACACTGGCAAAAATGTGGAGAATAAGAGACTGAAGATTGTGTCTGCCACACAAGGCTCAGGGACTGTTGTGAAGAGTGGGTGGAAAGGCTGTGAGAGCCTGGGGTGGTGATGACCACAAGGAAATAAGAGTTTTCCATGTTGCTGGGAACTTTCTCATATGAACTTATAGTAATGACAATAGCATGCACAATGTCAAAACAAACTCAAAAGAGACAAAAATCGCAACATAGAACTGTGGAAATTGGCATGAAGCCCCAACAGCTGATCACTGCTGGGTGAGGCAGAGTTGGTCTCCTTTAAGTCAGTGACTCTAGATAAACTGACCAGACTCAAGTGGATGAGCACACATCTAGAGACATCTGGGGACTCAAGCTTAATGATAGGACTTACATCAAAGAATCCATGAAATTGGGGAGGGGGTGCTACAGAGTGGTTGCAGCTTGGGGAGGGTGTCTAAATATTATTAAGATGTATTGTATGAAATGCACTGAATTTCAATAAAAATATATTGGAAAAGTATGAATAAAAATCAGGTTAATACAAAATCATTTTTTATACTTAGGCTTTCCATACCATTTGATTTTTTAAAAACCTAAATTAAAATTGATGTAACCAGAAAAAAACACATAAAAAATTTAGTGGCAAATACCCAAAAAAAAAATGAGTGTGTTTACAGCATATATAACATAATTCTTAAAACATGTTTGTTGAGCAAATTCTTATTTTT
>NW_008465106.1:0-852 GCF_000622305.1 Nannospalax galili
TGCCTTATTTTACATCCATACTCAAAATGTGGGGACTGGTTAGATATTACCTGCCAGATGGACAGGGGTTTCGATTCTTTATTCTAACCTAGTTCAGTCAGGAAATGTACACTTCTGATGGGTTGGAACTGTCAGCAAGTAACAGGAGAGGATGCAGGAAATGTAAGTCTTTCAAAGTAGTCAAGGACACATCATATGACAGTCACATGTTCTTCTCACATGAAACAAAGACCATAGTTTGACAGCCTGCTGAAGAAAATGTGGCCTTAAATATCTTGTTCTGAACTGATTGCTGAAAGTTAGAAATTGAAACATCTCCTATAAGCTTGGGACTTCTGACTTCTCACAGATAAAGGTGCAAATCATATTCAAATCTTCATCACAAGTAGTTAGCAAACCTTAAAGTACTCACAAAACTATCAGGAGCATAAAGATATTTCTTTGTTTCATAGTTATTTTGAAAATTAGGTGGGATAATATTTCATTTCCCATGCATTACTGAAGTTTGCTCTCATTATCATTAGTCAATAAATTACAAATATTACATGAGCATTAAACACAAAAATTAATATATGAAATATCAGGATTATCTTCTTGCTTGCAGATAAGAGTTTAAAATAAGAGCTCTTACAGTTTTATCTCTATCCTGACAGTGCAAATTATCTCTTTGTTCTAATTTGCTGTGCTGTTTTTCTCATTAACTTTCAATAAGTTTTATTCTCCTCACAATTATGTAGATTAGGTTGGGATTTTATGGATCCCATGTGCTTTTAAAAAATACTCTGTGCTATGGAACTATGGAAGAATTAATACATTTGTCCAGTTTCAGCGAAGTAGGGTGATATCCCACAA
>NW_008465107.1:0-852 GCF_000622305.1 Nannospalax galili
AAAAAAAGGCCTTTGAATCACTATTGGTTTGGTGCTATAAACAGTATTCCTAGAGAAACAACCAAGCAGTCCTTAGGGACAAGGTCTTAAGCATGGGACTTCTAATGAACAGCAGGGACACACGATCTTGGTATTTTCCCTTCTAGTTCCATTCGTGTGTGAGGCATAATGTATCACCTCAGTAAGAGTCTGACATCATGGAAATGCATTATGACACAGAAAAGTGCTTATCTGGACTCTCAACCCATTCTACATACTCTGAAAAGAAATAGGAAAGAAGGTTCATCAAAATAGCTAGGACAGTTCATGCATTACCCCGACCTCTGGCCTCACCTTACCATACATAGCTGAACTTCTTTTTCCAACTGCCAAGTCTGAGCAAAGTATAAGAATGGGGGTGGGCGGGGTTCAAAATCACATGCACCTTAAAAGATCTTTCCTGTGCAGATGATTACAAGGAGAGGCAAAATGCAAAGATGTGGCGGGTTCTCTTGCTCCTGCTTTATGGTTTTAAAAATCAAACAGAAAGACTAGTGTTTTCCCCAGAATGGCTTTTATAAAGTGAACATTATCTGGACTAATAGCTTTTAATTAATTTTGTTAAACTCACTGAACCATGTGTTCTTCTGACCTGGCCACCTGACCTTGATGCCTGGGAACCTCAATTTGCTACTCCACCCAAAGATAGCAGTGAATGAATGTGGGTATGCGTGAGAATTAACATATCAACGCGTAGAAAGACAGCACACACCTTCATTGAAGACATGAAGATTGAGAAGAATTACTTGATCTTGTGTGTAAGAGATGATTTAGGCCTAGAGTTGGAAGGGAAAGATTGTCTGGTATGATAAG
>NW_008465108.1:0-852 GCF_000622305.1 Nannospalax galili
GGTGCCAAGGGCTTGTTTTGCATTACCACCTCCGCTAGGAGCACACCATACTTGGTATTCTCCAGATGAACCCATAGTTCAGACAAGCACACGTCTTCCCTTCAGTGGAGAAAGGAACATTGGTTTGGTCCCACCGTTAGGAAGCTTGGGATCTAAGATTAGTAACTCCTGACACCAGCTACATGTGGAGGCTTCTGGGTGTTCTCTCTTCTGTTGAAAGGATCAAAGCAGAGAGGACGAGATCAGGGAACTTTATGTCTTCTCAAAAAATACATGCAATTTTCTTCTTGAAAGAATCATTTTTGAGGTTTGAAAAATATTCCTTAAACACTGCCAGCATATTTCATAAAAATTCAAGTGGTTTGGTACAGTATACAGTGCACTCAATGGACTTCTCACCCAAGGAAATGGTGGCATAGTTTGAGATACCAAACTATGGAAGTAAATGCAAGTAAAACTGCAGCCAGAATACCACCATTCAGAAGGCATTCTGTCTTCACCATTGTCCTGCTTCTGTAACAGAACACCAGACTGATTAATTCATGAAGAAATGTATTTCTCATAGTTCTGGAGTCTGGGAAATCAACTATCGAAGAGCCACATCTTATGAGGGTCTTCCTGCTGCATCACAGTGTAGTGAGGAAGAACACACGGCAAGAATGCACACACAGTGGCAGCATGGGGCCAAACTTCAGAGCAGCTCCAGAGTAGCTAGCCCCATCCTCGTGCTGGCAGCATTAACACACTCATGGGAGCAGAGTACTCAAGTCCTGATCACCTCTTTAAGGTGCCACCTCTCAACACAGTTGTCATGGCAATTGAATTTCAATGTGAGTTTGGACGGGGCATTCA
>NW_008465109.1:0-852 GCF_000622305.1 Nannospalax galili
TCAGTACATCTGACTATTTTTATTTCGTAACGGAATATGTCCGGGGAAGAAACTTAATGCAGCACATCCAAGAGGACGGCTGGCTGGCTGAAGAAAAGACAAAAAAAATATTTGGACAAATAGTGGGGGCTATAAAATACTGTCACGACCGGGGAATTATGCATCGAGACCTGAAGCCACAGAATATTGTCATCGATGAACAAGGCAATGCCAAGGTTATTGGCTTCGGGCTGGGGATAAAGTGCAAAGCAGGGACCAAACTGTACAAGCGATATGGCACGTACAGTTACAACGCGCCAGAACTCTTTCTGGGGGAAGGCTATGATGGGAAAAAGACTGACGTCTGGAGTCTAGGGGTGATTCTCTATTTCATGACCACCGGGCATCTACCCTTTGTAGGGAACACCCTGGAAGAGCTGCAGGCCAACATCCTCACAGGTGCCTACAAAGTTCCAAGCCATGTCTCTACGCAGCTAGAAAACCTGATACACCAACTACTGACAGTTATTCCAGGGAAGAGACCCACACTTAAAGACATCCAGAAGCACCCATGGGTCATCACACGTGAGGAATACCCCAAAAGCATCCTGAAACCTGAGACTGGCCTAGACCCCATCATCTTAGGAGTGCTCAGATATCATGGTTATGACCCACACCAAGTGCGTAAGTCCATGAAGAATAAGAACTTTGATGATCACATGGCGGCATACCTACTCTTGAAGGAGCAGGCTCGCCTGGGTCTCGGGATTGGCTATGGCATCCCAGTAAAGCCTGTTGACCCTGGCCCTGCGCCTCCCCCATCGCCTGCAAATCCCTTCATCTTTTTTGCTCCCATCAGAAGAACAAAAAGCC
>NW_008465110.1:0-846 GCF_000622305.1 Nannospalax galili
TGTGTGTGTGTGTGTGTGTGTGTGTGTGTGTGTGTATGAAATTCTCAAATAATTAATAAAATATTACATTTTTATAAACAAAATTAAATGAGTTGGAAAAGGGGGCTGAATAGGCAGGGCAGAGACTCTTAGGGTCAATGAAATTACTCTGTAGAATACTGTGTTTACGAAAATCCAAAACCACGCAATACAGAGGGAAACCTAATGTTAAGGCCCGACTTCAGTCAGTAGCAAAGCATCAATATCAACTGATCAACTGTGACAAATGTAGCATGCTAACCAAAGACGTTAATAACTGGAAATTGGGGGGTTGGCACCTTACTGCAACCACTCTAAGAATATCAAATCTATGTGTCTGAAATGACATGAGATAATGTACTTAAAGCATCTGCACAGGGCCAGATATCTTCACTGTTGGGGTTCTCATCGCCTTCTCTAGAGCCTGGGACTTGTATTAGTTTTCCTTCACAGAACCCAATGTACCCAAATAGTCCCATCCGGACCTAACACCAAAAAAGGACATTTCTGTTGACCCACTGTTCCCAGCAGAGCCTTCCCTCAGAGATGCTGACAGTATGTGCCCAGCAGTCAAATTTGTGAAATTGGTAAGTATTCTGCAGACAACTTGTTTGTCTTGTCTGGCAGCCATGCTGCCCAGTGTCCAGTGTGACACTGGAATTCCAGGTATGGGAAGATGTCTCAGAGTCACAGCATTCCTGTCTCCACTGAGAGATATCTTTCCTGCTTTTTTGTCTCTGTGTTTTCTTAGGTCCCAGTCAGGGCTCCTCAGAGAACTAGAACCAATAGGATGTTTATGGTAAGAGCTTATTTTAAGGAACTGGCTCT
>NW_008465111.1:0-853 GCF_000622305.1 Nannospalax galili
AAAAAGTTCTGTAGCTTACAAAAAAACCCATTTAACTGATTTCTTCTCAGAAGTAGTGGAGATCAGAAACTGGAGAAATGACTTCTTAAATGAGATGAGATTATAATAGTATTCCAAGGTTAGAGGACTGTTTCCCTTGTGCCTGCAGATCCCTGTGAGAAGCAAACCAATTCACCCTGATAAAGAAAGTCTCCAGATACAAAGACCAAACCAAAAATCAGAGTCCAAACACCATTGACATGGCCTGGGGAATGACTGAAAAGATGGCTGGCTAGAAGTATTAAAAGCGCAATTGGAAATCTTTGTCCTCATCTCACCCACACTTCACTTCTAACTTTGTCCCCAAGAATGGGAGACCAGAGATTTAATTGGAAAATTGGAGCAGTAGTAGGTTCTCCCCTAGGGCTATGACCTGTCTAGTCACAGGTCCTTGACCCTGAAAACAATGCCAGATATGGCCTTGTCTTGTGGAGCTGGCATTAAATCTGATCAGAACTAATGGTTGATTACTCCCTTAACATTCATGCCACTATTGCACCAGTGGTCATGCCTTGCCAGGCCAATTGTTCTAGTAGTTCACAAGGTTCACAGCTGGGTAAGATTAATGAATACTTTCCTCCGGTAGCATACAAAGCACCTTCCAGCATTATGAAAGCTAGCCAGTAGAGATAAAGCTTCCATGTCAGTGCTAGCTTCATTTCTCTGTATTCAATGGGATGGTATCTTCAACAATACGGTCTTACCATCAGGTTTAGGAAGATAACCAAGAGTATTGGCAATAGCCTGTAGTGTTTGAGGGTGTATGAGTCCACACTGGCCAACTATTCTAAAAGAAGTAACTCATTACTGACAC
>NW_008465112.1:0-853 GCF_000622305.1 Nannospalax galili
AAGAAAGAAAGAGGCCACTTCTGCTTCGACCCCTTTTTGTCCAACTTTAGGAATATCCAGGTCAGGGGGCAGGGTTTGGTGAGGGGAAGGAGCCAATGGTCATGTTTTAGGACTATCCTGACAGGCACTGGCTCTGGTTAAGATGGTGCAAGATAGGTCTGCAATGAGATCCTAGGGCTGAGACACAAGTGGAGTTGATGTCCAGCTCTGCCCCTTGCCCTCCTTGGCACTGCTAAGGGCCCTGGAATGGGCTGACCCATATAGAGGAAACAGCCACACCTCTGAGTCCCCGTGGACATCTAGCAGACCTGACCTCAGCAGTCCCTAAGCACTGAGCTGAAGTGAGGCTTGATGTTGGCCTGGCCTGTATCGGGATCAGCCCTGTCTGAATGAAAGAGGCCCACTGAGATGGTCTGTCGTCTAGACCCAGGCCCCATGGCATCACTCAGGAGGAGGCAGGTTCTGGTAGGAGGCTACCTCCCAGGAGGTCTGGCATCCCCTTTGTGGAATTCCTGGTGCTCTGCCACAGCTATGCCAACTGAGGCTATCCAACACCCTTGGAGCCCCAAAGGCCTCCCTACTTTATAATCAGCCACATCCTCAAGTCCAGGCTTTCTCTCCCAAATGCCCATGTGGATGGAATGTGAATTCCTCTGTAGACTGTTTTCTTCTTCACCACAGACCTGCATCTGTCCAGTCTGCACTTTGGACAAACCGTTGTTTCAAGGTAGACATTCTGCTCACAAAACTGTGCAGCCAGCTGACCTGGATGCTCTGGGGGAGGGGCAGCGATGGGAAACTCAGAAGCCCCAGAGTCCCAGGGGGCAGTCAGCTTGTAATCCATGCAGTGTGG
>NW_008465113.1:0-852 GCF_000622305.1 Nannospalax galili
GTTAGCTGCCATGTGGGTGCTGGGAACTGAACCTGGGTCCTCTACAAGAGTGGGTGCTCATAACTGCTGACCCATCTCTCCAGCCACTGACACAACAGCCCCTGACAGTGTCCCCTTAAAACTGTTTCTCCCAAGTCTGTATGTCAGAACCAATTAGGAAGGTTTACAGACCAAGGCTCCACCCTGGACCAATTAAACCAGAGCTGGGGGGTAGGGATAAATGCTGGTGCTTCGGGCTTGTTCTTCCTTTTCTCATTCTCTTCTCAGTAAATCCCATTGTTGAGTTGGTAATAGATCCAGCATCATAGAACACTTTAAGCCTTGGTCATCCTGCTCCGCAGCACCACACCAGGGCTTCTTACCCCCATCTAACTGTAACTACTATCCGCTGGTCAGCTTCTCCCAGATCCTCTATCCCCACCTGGCAACCTCCATTCACTCCTAATTTCTAAGATAAAATGTTTTCAATTCCACATCCAAGTGAGTCCATGCAGCATCTGCCTTTCTGACCTGGTTTACTTCACCCAGTAACACCCTCTAGCTCCATTCCTGATGTCCCAAATCCACAATATCATTTCTTCTCTCTAGCTCAGTCGTATTCCATTGTGCATATGGAAATAGTTTTCTTCAGTCATTCGTAAGTTAATGGGCACTTAGGTTGTTTCATTTCCTAGAATTTGATGTAAAAAACATGGCAGCACAGGGTCCTATAGATACGATAATTTTATTAAATATTTTATTTATTATTTTTATTTGTGTGTATACGTGTAATGCCTGCATGTAGATAAGTGCACCCATGTCGTGCAATGCCCGAGGAGGACAGAAAAGGCTGTCGGATCCCCTGGAACTGGA
>NW_008465114.1:0-853 GCF_000622305.1 Nannospalax galili
AGCCCCTGAAACTTCTTGTCCAGTAGGGAAGCACTGAGGGCTCCTTGAGAGTGGAGTGACAGAACAGAAGAGCACTGTGAGAGAAAGGCCTGCGGTAACTCAGACACACGAAGACCTCAGACAAAAAGCCCAGGACTCTCATTTTATAGCAATAATGTGCAGTGAACTGGATCTCCGTCTTTGTTGAGAGTTCTGTATGACAAACAGTGTTACTGATAATATTTTTGGCTGTGGTTTGCATTTCTTAAGTGTGGAACAAAGTAGAAGCTGGGCTCCATGCTGTTCTGGTTTTGTCCAGGTTATGTTTTGCAAGGCTTTCGTTCAACTGGGCATTTGACTTAAAGCAATCACAGTAACATATACGCAGTTTGGCTATTCCAAGACCTAGAAGTGGCATTTGAAAAGAATGGAGTATTTGAGTTTCCTTTAAATAGGAGTAAGACATGTTAAGAAAAAATAAATGCCACTTAAGGTAAATCAGTATTCAGCCTTTGGCAACAAAGAGACTAGACAAAAAAAGATAAAGCCTCAGATTCAGTTAGTCCTCAAATTCTGAAACGTATCACTCAGTAAAGGGGTGGAGGGGTCATGAACATTCACTGTGCTCCAAAGGGAAGATTAAGAAGCAATAGGTTAAATATACAGAACACAACTCCATCCTCAAAGAAATCTCAGTTCTTTATGGGAAACAGCAGAGCCATGTGTCCTGGCTTCAGAGTGTGCCTTGTACTTCAGGCGGAAGCTAGCTCTAGCTGAGGGCAGTAAGGGCCAGCCTTCACTCCATGAGGACCTGGACTTCACAGACCCTTACCAGCCCATCTAACTTGAAGGCGAGGAAGCCACAAGCAAGCTC
>NW_008465115.1:0-840 GCF_000622305.1 Nannospalax galili
GAGAGAGAGAGAGAGAGAGAGAGAGAGAGAGAGAGAGAGAGAGAACCCTATGATGCACAGTGAGATGGTAGCCACCTGCAAGTCAAAGAAAGTGGCTTCAGAAACAACCAAATACATGAACACTTCAGTCTTTGACTTCTAGTCTCCAAAGCTGTGAGAAATAAAGCTTATTTAGATCAGTCTGCCATATTTCATTATGGAAGCCTGAGCAAACCAATACAATCTCTCAGACTGTGTTCTGTCTTCTAATAAAACTTGTAATTTTTTATTGAGATGGAGGCGATAGTGATAGGGATAGTTTTTAGGTGTGATGATTTCTGTTAATCTAGTTGGCATTCAGGTTGTATTTGAGGTGTGCTGGAGTTATAAGACCCATAGGCTTCAAATTTCTTCTTTATGTTTCTCCTCTTGACTGTGGGCTTTCCTAGCTGCCCCTTCCTGCTGTGATCCACTGTTATCATATGGGATCTCTGCTAATGTGTGATGTGGTAGTTGGAAAGAGGAGTATTCTGAACCTTCCAATGGGATGCTGGTATTTTTAGGGACCCCTGTTTCAGAGCTGTGTCCCTCACAAATGTTTCTCCAACAGTACAGCTTCTTGTCGTGCCTGCCCCATACTTCCATGGTTACAGAATTTCCAACTTGTTTCCTTAAATTCCTGATCTTATAGAGTATTTTGCTTTCCCTGGAGGCAAATAAGAAAGCCTAAAGAGCACCAGCCTGGGAGGAATGCCCTTCACCAAGCTAGGTAAGTCTCCAACCAGTCTTTTCCTTGGAAGAGTAGGCCTTAGTTAGGGAAAGATGCTGGGCGCAGTCCATGTTAATTCTTCCCCTCTTCCT
>NW_008465116.1:0-853 GCF_000622305.1 Nannospalax galili
AACCCACTTGTGAGGGTTCCACACTCATGACCGAATCACCTCCCAAAGGCTGCACCTTCTAATAGCATCTAACAAATGAATTTGGGGGAGCGGACACAAACTCCAGTCTACAGCACCTGTTACACTGTACTTTATTGCCACAGTCACAGGGACACTAAAGAATAGAGGAACAATGACAGATAAGTCCCCCTTAAATGGGTCCCTCTAATGCAATCTTTTCTGAAATCAGAGAAGACCTGGGTGGGCAGAAGACTTGGTTATTCCCCATCAATTTCAGGAGTCACAATGTCAGCTACACCCATGACTCAGAGTACTTGCTTAACACAAAAGGGCTCGATGAGAGAAGAGCAGAGAGGCAGTGGGCAGTGGAATGAGGGCCCACCACCTCCTGGAGCAGGGCTGCAAGTGATTGGGATTCCCAGGAATTGAGATATGTGAAACTGAAAAGATGCCAGATGTCTCAGGAGCCAGGCAGGTTGAGTTTGACAGAAGAAAGTTGAGTGATTAAGCCTGGCCAAGCAGAGGAAGCACAGGTGACTGAAGGATGACCCACTGTTCCCACACACAGAGAAGAGCGGCAGACATTGAAGGGCAGCCAGGAACCAGCGAGGACCACCCAGGTGAGGTGGGGACCCTGGAGGCCTGCCGTGTTGGGCCTATGCAGAAGCCTCAGGGCCAGTCTGGAATAATCATTCCCATGGTCTCTGGATAGGGCTGTGTGCCGGATTCTCCCAGCCCAGCTCCAAGCTGCTTCTATGGTTGTGCATAATTACAAGAAGCCCTGCCTGAGCAGGTGGATGTGAGGAGAAAGCTAATCCAGGACTCTTTCTCAGCAACAGCCTTGCCACTGCAA
>NW_008465117.1:0-853 GCF_000622305.1 Nannospalax galili
GGGAGAAAATAAATGGCAGTTGTTTTAGTCACTCTGCCTGTGATGTGTCAATCAGCCTGAGCTGGCCTAGGCATGAGGGAAGAATATTTGCAATATATACCCCAGATAAAGGGCCAACTGCCCTCAAGGCATAAAGAACACTTCAATTTTAGGGGGAAAAAATCTAAAACTCTGATGGCACAAGACATGAACAAATTACCAAAAATCCACAAAACCACAAAATGGCCCTTAAGCACATGAAAACACATTCAATTTCACTCATAATAAGAAATTTGTAGAGTTAAACTATATCACAATATCATTTCTTACCCCTAAGACTGGCACAGGTGACACTACTTGTCAACGTTGGGGAAACAAGCAGACCTGCACGTGGCTGGCAGGAATTCGGGATGGAGCAGGAGTTAAAGAATCTCCTTTCTAGATACTTGTCATGAAAATACATTTGCAAAAGAAAATGTATAAATACACGGCTATTCATTTCCTCAGAATTTGTAATGGCAAAAATCATCGAAAACAAAGCATATACTCATACAGAGAAGAGCTGCATAAGCCCCAGTACAGGCACGCCGTGGAGTACGAGACAGCTATAGAGAGCATGAAAAAGGTCCCTGAGCACTGACACAGTGTGATTTCCAGAACAGCATATTAACAAAATCCAGTACAAAAGGATATCTACAGCACACTGCCTTTTACATAAATAATAAAGAAAAGGGGGCTGGCAAGATAGCTCAGCAGGTCAAGGTGCTTACCATTAAGCCTGATGACCTGAGTTCAAGTCCCAGGACCTACATGACAGAAGTACAGAACTGACTCCCACAAGTCTGTCCTCTGCTCTCCATCTGCACGCTATGGC
>NW_008465118.1:0-852 GCF_000622305.1 Nannospalax galili
TTCCCAGCACCCACATGGCAGCTAACAATCCTCTGTAACTCTAGTTCCAGGGGATCCAATGTCCTCTTCTGACCCCTGTAGGTGTTGCAGGACACAGGTGCACTTACAGGCAATTCACTTATACACATTAAATAAAAGTAATAAATAAAATATTAAAGAAGAAAGTGAAGCTGCTGCTTGTCTTTTTCTTCACTTTGTCTTGTTTACTTCCATTTTTGCAACTTTTATTGAATTTGTTCTTTGAGAATTTCATACGTATATAAAGTGATTATGATTTACTGTAACTTCTTATCCTGACTAATCTCTCTCCCACCCCTACTACGCCCTCTCCTTCTTAGAAGTCCTTTTCCAACATCATGCCTTTTTGCTTTGTTTTGCTCTCTACTAGATTGATCTAGGGTTGTCCCTATGACCACGGGCTTGGGAACTATCCACTGGAGCCTAGTGGATTCCTCAGTGAGTATATAATTAAAGACCATGACTGCCTCTCTCCAAAATTCCATCACTAGCCAATAGTTGAAGAGGAGGTATAGTGTTCTATGAGTCCCTCCCCTATACATGTTTGACTGTTGATAGGTACAGTCTTCTGTAGGCCCATTGCAGGCAGTCAGAGCTACTGTGAGGTCATGACTGCAATGGCCAAGCCATGCCCAGAAGACAGCATTTCACAGCCCTTTTCCCTATCTGCTAGTTCTTACATTCTTCCAACTTCTCTTCTGCAGTGTTCGCTGAGGGGTTGGTATACATGTCTTGTGTACCAATCAGGTTTCACTTATTAGTAGTAGCCTGAGCAACGATGTGTCTCTGTATTCCCTTCTGTTCATTGAAATGAGAACCTTTTCTGATTAAGGC
>NW_008465119.1:0-852 GCF_000622305.1 Nannospalax galili
GTTCTAGGACAGCTGGGGTACAGGGAGACCCTGTCTCAAAAAGACCAAAAATAAAAGAAAAACCTTCTCTGTATATTATCCCTGCCTTTTCTTTGCTTTTCTTTGCCTCTATCTGCTTTTCTGAAATATTTGTTTTCACTAACTATATATTATGCCAATCATCAGTTTTGGCGTTATCATATGTATAATGTACACAGTAGTATGCAAATATGAGAATTTTTCATTAGATTTCTGAAAATGAAAAAAATTATGCATTCATTCTAACAAAGATAGAGATCTGGACTTTTCCTTCATCATAAATAATGTTTAGAGAAGGTCTTATTCGAAGATAATGCACACAGATTATTCCACGTATTATCGTGATATCACTAGAACTTGTACATTACTATCATGTGTGATTTTAATACTTGCAGGGAATGGGTCTCTCTTATAGCCCATATTCTAAGCAACACTGGAATGTTATTTTTATCTTTGTCAAGTGTATTGTGTAGTAATGTATCATTTGGCATTTTGGTATGCATGCCAGTTATAGAAAATAAATAAACTATATGCAGTGTCAGAGATCAACCCCACATGTAAATACTGGCTAAGAAAACAAAGGACAAAAACAAAACCTATAGTATAATTTATTACATATAGTGTTTCTAGTGGACTGAAGCCAAAATATGTCATTTAAATATATAAAGAGGTATAAATATCATTAAAGATTCAAATAAACATGGTTGTACAAGTGTCTCTGAAATAGGATGAGTCCTTTGGGCATATATCAAGAAGTGGCATAACCAGGTCAAATAGTAAGTTCATTTTTAGATCGTTGCTGCTCTTTTCACATTAGCTAAGAGATGGAAGCAA
>NW_008465120.1:0-853 GCF_000622305.1 Nannospalax galili
TCAGGAGGTTTTCGGTAAATTAAGAAATAAGTAGTAGTTTTTAAGTTCTAAAGACAAAGACCTCAGGTTTTTATGAAATTCCACAAATGTGATTCACATCAAAATCTGTATCCTAGAGGTGGTTTTAAGAACCAGAGGAATAGTCTAGGTCAAATGAAAACCAGCTGAATTGAGAAAGAGAAAGTTAATGTATTTTTCCTTCTATAATGTTAAATAAAACCACTTTTGGTTTCTGTCTGGAAGAAAGTAACATCTCACCCTGGTGGCAGGTGGCTTATTTTTGTACATAAGATTTTAGGGATGACAGTATTTACAAATTGAAGAACAAACATAGAACTTTCTGGCATAGAGTCATTTTCTATAATGACATTTCAAAGAAGAAAGCTTCCAGCAGAGAGAGGCTTGTATAAAGTAGTATCACTGGTAGACATGATGTGCTTTCTTATCTGTCTTCCTTTCCATCCATGCTGGTGTCCTGCCTTGATTCCAATATCATGCTGAGCTCGAGGCATCTGAGTCAATTCTAATATAAATGGGAAGGTGCACATGCTTAGAGACCACATACAATCCATACTGTGTATCCCAAAGGCCAAAGGAATAATCTTACCTGACATCAAGCTAATTATGAGATAATTGGGAGTTACATGTGGTCATATGTACTCACCAGTTAACATGTACATACACTGTTACCATTCCAAATTTCCCAAAGATGGACTTGTAGGAACAAGTAAAATTGAGTGTTCATACACTTTAGTTTATGTTAGTGCTTTTTAGGTGATTTTTTTTGTTTCTTTTTTGTTTTTGTTTTGAAGAGAAATTGTAACCGTTAAACTTTATCACATTCAGCAGAAAT
>NW_008465121.1:0-853 GCF_000622305.1 Nannospalax galili
CCAAGATTGTGTTTTTCCAACGTCCCTGGGAGCACTGTGACCTGCACTGTCATGGGGAGCAGCCGATGCCATTTCCATTTGGTAGCTGAGGTACAGAGGCACGGGCAGGTACCTGACCTGCCAAAGGTCCATCATGTGGATGACCAGACCTTAAGGACACTTTCCAGGGAATAAAAGGCCTTCTTCCAACCAGCAGAAACGAATGCTGGCATTTTATTGCTTTATTTTAATTTTCACTGGGGAAGAAGATTTTGTAGGTTTGAGGGGGGTTTCATTTTGAGGATACTGGGAATTTGGGGTTGTTGGGTTTTTTTTTTTTTTTTTGGCCCTTAACAGTGCTAAAAGTTGAAGAATATTACAAGTGTCTCACAGGTAACCATTTTCCATTAATTGAACCTCACAGAAGTCCCATGAGGACAACTCAGTGCATCAGTACACTGGACTCTTTCTAGCCCCCCTGCTCTGTCCCACATCAAAACCCATGTTACAGAATCCTGAGGATGGAAGAGGCACGGGACAGGTGGTGAGACGTCATGAGCAGAGTCTCCAGGTCCCCTCTCCTCCTGCATCTTCTGTTGGAATCGAGGGCCGGCACAGTTGCTAGAGCCCTTCATTCACTGGCCTCGTAAGACCTCATTTTTTCCTGTTGGTCAGGCTGTTTCCATTTCTACCATAAAGTAGCTACTGTATGGTTTTAAACAGGAACAAGTGGTAATGTCATGTTGGTTATTTGGCGTAAACCACACAACTTTGGGACTTTATAATATTAGATTGTTTATGGAACTTTTTTGCGGGGGGGGACTGGGTCTCCCTTGCCTAAACCCACCTGGAACTTACTATGTAGACCAGGCTG
>NW_008465122.1:0-853 GCF_000622305.1 Nannospalax galili
CACACACTTCTAATACAACAGTTTTACAAACTTTATTCCCCGTGTTGCATCTTAGATCTTTAGATTCTCATCCTACAAATCTTTAATTTCAATTTAGTCTTTGAGTGTTTTATGGCATTGAAAAATACCGATGAAATTGATTTGACAGTTTTTGCCTACTAGTGGTAAAATACATTTTGTATATTATGTTTTTTAAACTTCAAGAAGGTGCTCAGTATTGCAAGATTGTTGAGTGTCAAATAACCAAATATTATTAAAAGGGTAATAATAGTAGAGAAGGTTTCATGATGATGATATGCTTGAGTAGTTCCCCAGATGGTGTAATTCAGCAGGCAAAGTGTGAAGGTGTGAAGAGGATAGAGTTTTGAAATTTGAATACATAATCAAGGCACAGGAATCCCTTCGGCCTGGATGGCCTGGGGAGTTGTAGTCAGCTTGAGTTGGCCTTCTCCTGTCACCTCCCAGATCTTCTGAGTTTCCAAAAGGAGTTTGAGTTTATTTTTTCAGAAACAATTCCTCATGGAAAGATTTCAAGTGCTTGGGCAGAAGAGCAGTGATAAAAGCCATGTCATTGAGTTGACTCTTAATGATCCTAGCCAACTGCTCTGAATTTTCAGATGACAACTATGAAATCTGAGTTATACACTAGAAGCACATGCACGCCATGAAAGGACTGAGTTTGTTGTCTGATTACACAACACACACTTCTGTTACGAAGTGCGGCCATCTTCCCTTATCTGTGTTTCCACTTTTCATCGCTTCAGTGACCTGTGATGAGCAGCAGCTTAAAGATGCTAAATGGAAAATTCCAGATGTAATTCGTGAATTTTAAATTTCTACTATTCTGAGAAGC
>NW_008465123.1:0-845 GCF_000622305.1 Nannospalax galili
GTGTGTGTGTGTGTGTGTGTGTGTGTGTGTGTGTGTGTGTACGTGCATGCCATGGCACCTGGGTAGAGATCAGAGATTTTCAGGTGTCATTCTTTGCCTTCTACCTTATGTCAGCCAGAGTCTCTTTGTGTTCACAGCTGTGTGTGCCAGGTTAGCTGGCCAGTGAGCTTCCAGGGATTTTCCTGCCTCTGGCTCCAATCTTGCTGCAGGAGCCCTGGAATGACAATCCGCACTTCTGTGAGTAGCTTTATTGGATTCTGGGAAATCAAATACAAGCCCTCGTACTTATGTGGTAAGCACTTAGCCCACTGAGCCATCACCCCAGGCACCTGTGTCCCTTTTCTTGCCTAAACATCTTATCTAAAATGTATACCTTTGCTTCCTTCTAAACAAGCTTAGTTTGAGCTAGATATCTTCTCTTTTTCCCTCCAGGTTTTCATCCTGTCCCCAGAGGTTGAGCTACGTAGAAGACACTAAGAGACTTCTTTCCTTTTGGTTTGGTCTACACTGGGAAACTTGGAAAGAGATGAAAAATTACAAATGTACAGATCGGAACATACAGAGAAACAGAATTTCATGAAAACATTCAAGTAGTCTCTTTCATCCCATAGGCTCAGATGGACACGGATGAAGATACATCTAATGTCTGTAGAAATCTACCCTGGGGAAAAATGTTCATCTATGTCAATCCTTTGTTGTTTAAACATGGTGGAAACTGACTTGGGTTTGAAGCATTTGGCCATTTGCGTGAACAAAGCTGAGAACTCTGAACTTCCATACCCGCCTACCCTCACTTGCCTGTAGAAGCAGCCTCTCTATCCTGTCACTTATAAGCAACCCCTCCA
>NW_008465124.1:0-851 GCF_000622305.1 Nannospalax galili
CAAGAACAGTCAATGTTCTTAACTGCTGAGCCATCTCTCCAGCCCCTATTTCTTATTATTATGTGTGTGTATTATGTTTATGGGCACACACATATCCTAGCACATGTGCAGAGGCCAGAGGATAACTGTGTGAAGTTAATTCTCTTCTTTCACCTTTCCATAGGTCCTAAGGATTGAACTTAGGTCGTCGGGTTTATGTGGCAAACTCCTTTACTTGCTAAGCCACCTTACTGACCCATTGGCATATTAGGAATATCATTTCCATAGTAAGTACCTGGCATCTGTATTTTATAATTACAGCACATTTCAATTTGTATCGCACTATAGTTTTGATCTGAAACAGCTCTTCCGAGCCCATGTGTTAAAGGTTTGGTCTTCAGTATGTCTGGTGGTATTAAGAGGAAAGTAATGGAACCTTAGTAGAAGGAGCCGAGTTACAGAGAGTTAAATCATTTGGGAGGACTCAGAGAGAAACTGTCAGGACCCTGGCCCCTTTCTTGCCTCCCTCTTTGCTTTCCAGACACCATAAGGTGCTCTACCACATGATCCCACCATGCTATCCTGTGCTTCCCACATGCCCAGAACCACAGGGTTTACTGACCAGTGAATGAACCTCTGAAATCCTGAGACACAACCTTTCCTCCAACAAGCTGTTTATCTGGGTATTTTGCCATGGTGACAGAAAATAGTATTTGCTAACTATTAATTAGATCTGTATTTAACTTTCAAAAATTTATAGCTGGAAAAAGTGCATAAGACAAACTACAAGTTTAAAAGACAAAATTAGGAATTATTCTTAAATTTAAAAAAATTTATGTGTATGAGTGTATTGCCTGCATGTATGTGAGTGC
>NW_008465125.1:0-852 GCF_000622305.1 Nannospalax galili
GGTTATATTCTGGGATGAGGTTAAGGAAATGGAAAAATTTAAAAGAACAACACTCTGTCAGATTATGTCCAATGTCTTGATCAGAAGGTATCTGTGCCAACTAAAAACAGTACGTCCCAGGGTCTGTTCCGATCTGGTTGGGCTAAGTCCTGTCTCCTGATTCCAGAGCTCATCACCTCATCTGCCTTTTCTGTCTTCATCTTTTTGAAATGATCACGTGGGCAGAGTTTCAGTGGATCTTGGAGTTCAGTACTTTGGATTCCCGGAGGAGGTAAAAAAGAAAACAGACCAAAACAACTCATGAAGCAGTAACATCCATTGACCAGCAGCCACATACATCTGTTGATTGTGCATTCATTGCTCCAGAATGTTCACTGCTATTCCATTGAAAAGTATAAAAAAGACAGAACACCATTTCTTACATAAGATGACTGACACAAAAGTATTGATTATTCCTCCATTTCCTTCTGCTTATTATCGATTCTGCCAAATTTGTGTGTTTCTGGTGGTAATAACATTGGCTAATTTTCAGATCTGACATAATCACACAAAGAGTCTAAAAGTTGCAAGGAGCTCTGATTTCATTTAGTTAATCAGATTATTATGTAGATATTTCAATTTCCAATATCCATACTTTATTAACTCTCAGAATGTTCCAGTGATGGGAAGCCTTACCCTGTTCTAAGTCATTCTTCACAACTCTGTTTAATATGAAATGAGCACCCGCTAGACATTGTTATGTATTTATCACACGTGGACCATGTAGAAAACATCTTATTCCTTTTTCCCATAAAAGTCCCTGAATTCAGGGCTGGAGAGATGGCTCAGTGGTTAAGAACACTGGTTGTTCTT
>NW_008465126.1:0-853 GCF_000622305.1 Nannospalax galili
AACACCTTTTTCCTGTTAACTGAATAACTACTGATTCTAATGTGAGGAGAAATTAGACAAGATGGATTTCTCTTGAGCATGGATTAAAAAATAAAAGCAAGAACAAAAACAAGATTTCAAACAATCAAAATCCCTAGTTACTCTGAATATATCATATATGCCTTCCCCATTTATACAATAATTAAGGCTAAAAGTGTATCATAGTATAAAATTTCTGTTAACAGCTCAGTTTATTTTTGTAGAAGAAATCCCTGTAAACTAAACACTGGGTTACATGCAGAATCCATGCAGTAGCGGATGCATAGAGTCCGCGTTCCTTCCAGAGCAGTTTTCTCATTGCAGGGTGTGCCTGGCTCCACGCTTCCAACAGAGACTGGTGCTAAAGTACTGCTGCTATTGCAGGTGATTTCATGAACAAGACATGAAACATGTTGAATCTTCTAATTGTGTATATTTCTGTATGCTGTATTTCCATAGGCAGAAGATATTTCCTACTATTTATTGCTTATTTGTATCTATCTTGTATACAGATCATTCAATGTTTTAAATAAAATTTCATGATGTTGGAAATTTTACCATATTTCTTACTCATTTGAAAAGAATTTTTGGTAAGGAAATTTTAATAGTTATTAAAATATTTTAATTTTGCCTTTCCTGTTTGAGTAGTTATTCACAGTTTTTCATTTTGAGGTTCTCTTCACTTTGTAAATATTGATTTTCCTCAGTTTCAATGACAGTGAAATAAACAGCAAAATCCTTCTCAAAAACCACTCTAGGATGCACAGAGCTACTTTGTACAAAAAAAAAAATCTGTGCTCAAATGTTACCTGTGGTGCTGTCTTGTTCCCCCAAA
>NW_008465127.1:0-853 GCF_000622305.1 Nannospalax galili
AATGCAACCCAGATACGGAGATGCAGCCACAAAGGGCAGGGGACACAAAATAAAATAGACTTGATGGAGCTCAATGGACACTGGATTTGGTCAGACACAAAACAGAATTATCAGAGCTCCAGACATGGGAACCAGAGCAAGGACATATATAATGGGCCCTTGGGTACATTATGCCTATCTTTGAGGACAGGGTTCGTCCTAGATGCAGCTAATACAGAACCTTGGGTACAAGAAGAATAGAGGCAAGATTCAAGGAAATCACCTCTCTCTCTCTCTCTCTCTATATATATATATATATATAATATTTAATGCTCTCAAATTTGGGATGGGTTATGTATACAGATTCAGCCAAACCCTGAGCAGCCAGAAGCAGTAAGCAAGCTTCTAGTTCGGGGGCATAGTGGTGATGGTGGGAGTGGGTGGGGACCGGGATAAAACATATCAGCTGATCCAAGAATAAAAGAATTTAAGCAAAAGTAAATGCTCAACAACTTTGGAAAACTCTTCAGTATCCAAGGTAACTAAATATTTGCTTATTCTGTTTTTCTTTATATGAGTTTAGCTTTGTTTTTAGAGGCAGAATCTTACTATGTAGCTCAGGTTGGCTGTGAACTCCTCATTCTGCCTCAGCCTCTCAAGTGCTGGGATTACAGGTATGTGCCACCACACCAGCTGCGTACTCTACCAGTCTCCATATTCAGTTCCATGCCTTCCTTAACGCTTGACAGATACCTGTATATATGTTCTGAAAAATTATATATGAGATCGTAGCAGCTTTATTCATGATAGTCTCAAACTGAAATGAACTGAATGTTCACCAACAGTAAAATGGATAACAGAACACTATTCAACA
>NW_008465128.1:0-853 GCF_000622305.1 Nannospalax galili
TCAGTGGTTAAGAACACTGACTGTTCTTGCAGAAGACCGGGGTTTGAATCTTGTATTTATGTAAGTACACTTCTGTCATACAGTGCCTTCAGAGGTCAGAAGTGGGCATAGGATCATCTGGAACTGGAGTTACTGACGGTGTTAGCTTCCATATGGGTGCTGGGAACTGAACCAATGTCCTCTGAAAGAGCAACCAGTACTCTTAACCACTGAGCTATCTCTCCAGCCCCAGGTTCAGAGATTATTGTATGTAATTTTTATGTTATTCATTAGCAAACATGTTAAAGTTAGAAGCTTAAAAGACAATCTTGTAAATTTGTTCACCTGAATCAGAACCACTTGGAGATTGTTTGAAGATCAAAATCATTGGTCGTGGGACCAGTCAATGATTCAACTGTTTTTCAAATGACCTAAGAATGATTATGGTGGACAATGTTATCAACTAAGTCATGAAGAACTCTTCTGTATTATATACTAGAAGCTTCTCAAATCATCTTGTAAAACCCTGCTTCCAAATATTCCAACAGCTACATATTAAGTATTATATAAGACGCCATTTCAGGGATACCCTCCGTATGGAGAAGACGTAATTCAGGGAGGACTTGCAACCTAGACCACGTTTTTCACATCTGCACTTGGATTTTCTGCATCATGATTTTAATGAATTCAGCTGTGAGGAAAAACCCACCAGCGATCCCGGGCTTCTTAGTATTTTCTAGAACCATCCATTATCACCCACAGCTGAAGAGGTAAGAGGTTTATAAACACCTGGATAGGCCCGTTCTCTCATATCCGGTTTCCTGTTTCCGCTTTGTGAACTGAAGCCATGAGGCTTGCTGTCTTGCTGGGGGTG
>NW_008465129.1:0-853 GCF_000622305.1 Nannospalax galili
GTATCCTCACACTTGGAAGGCAAGTGTTTTACTCACCTACTGGTTTTACCATCTCCCCAGGCCTCTTAACCTAAACCCTGAAGCCTCTTACAGCACCTCTCCTTTTCTACCTTGGAGTTCATCATGTTTATCTTAACTCCTTTCCCAACCCACATCATATTTTGCTTCCAGTGGGCATTTAATGAGTACATTTTTATTACAGTTAATAAACTAATCTTCAAAGATGCATGTTCATTGTCTTTTCATTTTGTTTTTTCACTGCAAAATAACTTTCCAGATCAAGGAAATTTAATGACAAACTAAATTATATGCAGCCATAGATACTCTCCATTAATAAGAGTTGACATCAGTTTGCCTTGAGGTAAATTATATTTGCCCCATTTTGAGATTGGAAAACTGAGCCTTAAAAGTAGTTTCCCTAGTGTCACCATCCACTCGGTGACAGAGCTGGGATTTAAAATGCGTACATACTGTTCATCAGCTTATAACTTCACATTCAATCATTCATTCATTTGCTCTTTCTACAAATACTTACAGTTATAAAAATATTTACAGTTATTTGGCTCAGCACCAGGAAAATGCAATGATTAAAGCATAGATCTCACCCTCAAAATAGTTCATAATCTAACACAAGTGAAAGACAAGTAAGAATCAAAACTCAATGTTCTGAACTTCATAAAAGAAGCTCATGGAGGTCCAACGGAGTTCCTTGTTACACCCTTAGTGATGACACCAAGGATTCACTACAACAAAAGTACAGGCATCTGCTGCAGTGATAGCAGCATATAGAAGCCAGAGGAAGGTGCATGTGCAAAAACACAGAGGCTGGAAGAGTGAGGCACATATGGAGGGT
>NW_008465130.1:0-853 GCF_000622305.1 Nannospalax galili
CAAATAGAACAATCACACAATGCAATATAATCTTCAGTGCAAAGAGTGATATCACAACTCAGGAGAACTCAGGATAGTTATATTAAGTGGAATAATCAGAAACAAAGCACCACATAGTGTATTCTTCCATTTCTATGACATGTCCAGAACAGGGAAGTCCACAAACAATACACAAGAAGTAAGTTAATAGTTTCCAGAAGCTGTATGTAGGGCCATAGGGGGGAAAGTGACAGTTAATAGACATGGAATTTCACTTTGGGATGATGTAACTATTCCAAAATTATCCAGGCATTTGGCATACATTTGTAATCCCAGTAACTAGGACGCTGAGGAAGGAAGATCACAGGTTCTAAATAAACAAACACAAAGTCAAAAAGGGTTGGTGGCTAAATGTTTTGCATATAATAATAACTGATACATAATTTTACATACTCAATTTACATCCAGTGAGAATTTTGTGGTATGTAAATTATGTCTCATTACATTTGTTGAGGGGCTGGTGAGATAGCTTGCAGTTAACCATTGGCTTGTTTTGCAGAGGACCTGGGTTCAAGTCCCAGCACCCATATGACCACTAACAACTATCCATAACTCCAGTTCCAGGACTGGAGGACTATGTCCTCTTCTGAACTCTGCAGGCACTGCAGGACACAGGAGTACCTCCTACATGCAGGCAGTACACTAGTGCACATAAAATAAAAATAATAAATAGAGAATATTTTTACATTTGCCATACAACATATGAAAGAAATAATAGAGAAAAAAATTTCTGAAAAGTGAATGCAAATAGAAACCATAACAACTTAATCTCTAGTGATATTAAATTCCGGAAGACAGTAGCAGGAGAAACTAG
>NW_008465131.1:0-853 GCF_000622305.1 Nannospalax galili
TCAAAAGGAAAATAAAGTAAAAATATGCCAAAAATTTATCGTCTGATTGCCCTCTATTCTGAAAACGGGTGTTAGATTCCACCCTACGGTCTTACCTCCACTCTGAAAGTGGCCGTATCCATTCCAGGAACCTCGCAAAATGTCTCTGAACCTCAAGTCCCCACATGCAGATACAGAAGAAGAATCGGCAGTACCTTATTCCCAAAATTCAGTCTGGGTTTGGTTTAGGATCCTCAAAAGTTTTGAACGTAGCTCTCTTCCCCTGACCTGCCATCTTCGTACAGATTCTGCGAACCACTCCTAGCTCTCATTTTGATTCCTATAGACATCTGGTACCCTTCTTTCTGAAAATCTCCAAAATGACTCCTATGCGTAGGGTGTCAAGTGAGGAAGGGTAATTAACTCATGTCTTCAGGTGGATTCCTCTGTGATGCACCAGTCACTACATGGACAGCGTTCTATATGGGGACTTTCCATCAGACCTTCGTGCAGACCACCCTCATACCTTACTATTGCACTGCAAACCACGTGATCGTGTTCCCTCCAACAGCCTGGAAAATGCTTCTTAATCAGGAAGATAAGGACAGGGTCCAGAAAAAGGCCAGGTTAACACACTTGGGCCCGGGTAGGTACCAGACTGACCCCAGGTGTGAAACTCCACTATTTCAGGACCCTCTATCTGGAACTGAATTTCTGCAATCCATTATTAGGGCCTTCTGTTATCTTCTAAGTGCTGAGACTCTCTTACTGAGAGCCTACCAAAACGGATACTCCGCTAGATCCCTAGACAGAACACAGTTTTCATGCTTATAACACTGTTACTGTATGTCCTGGGATGCCCTATTAGTTGAAA
>NW_008465132.1:0-839 GCF_000622305.1 Nannospalax galili
TTTTTTTTTCTCACATTTTTTAATCATATATTTTCTAGGTAGATATAAGTTACAGGAGATCAGAAATCGTTGATTCACTAATACATGTCAAATGAATAGAATCACATACAATATATTGCGGAAAACGAATAAATGTTAAATGAGTAACATTTTAGTATTTTTAATTTTCTAATAACATGGATACATTGTAATTTGTATATTTATCTTTACAATTTCAAAATTATATTAAATTTTCATTGAGAGTAGTTAGTGAAGGGACACGGCTGGCTTAGGGCAAGGAGCAGGGCTGACAGAGATCTATGGACATACCGGGACAAGTGGTGGGACAAAGGAGTGGATTTGGTGAGTCCTCAGTCATACAGAGGGAAACTATGTGCTTTGTGATAATATGGTGAATTCGGCCTTTGAACCACTTTTAGGGCAACAACAGGAAAGACAGTGACTCTGTTCAGGTTGTGGATTTGCTACATGTGATCCACATGATACAGACATGGTCTTTAGAGAGCAATGAGGAATTCAGCTTTAATACCTGAGTACTGTTGTCATATGGAATGTTACCTCAAAACTGGCCTGTCCTCTTCAAAGGATTACAAAGTTAATCCTAAAAAGTAGTGACTCAGGAAAACTGAATAGCCCAAGTTACAAAGACAAAGTCTTATAGACCAGTGAGATGACTTAGGTTTAAAGGTATATGGTAAGCCTGATGACCTGAGTTCCATACCTAGACCCCTTTAAACATGGAAGGAGAGAACACACTCCCTCAAGTTGCCCTCTGACCCTCACATGAGTGCTCTGGCATACCTCCACCACACACACACACACACACACACACACACACA
>NW_008465133.1:0-853 GCF_000622305.1 Nannospalax galili
CCTGGGTGTGCCCGCTGCAGACGCTCGTGCTGTGGTCTGCCAGTGAAACCCAGGCTCCCCTCCCTCTTGTCTTCACAGGAGAGAAGCTGCTAGTGGAGAAGGGTGGGGGAGCCTTAGATCTGAGAAAAATGTCCCTCACTCCACGTCTTTCAAGTCACTGTGCTTATTACCAGGGCCTCAGTTTACCTTCCTGTAGCTGGGAATAAAGTTTCACCAGGCTGCATGTACACACCTTGCAGCTCAGGTTTTGGAAAAGGAAGTTCCTGGGTTTGAATTTAGACAGGCACATTTATAGAGGATGACCCAGGGGCTTCAATCTCATTGTTAAGGCTGAAATTAAACAGACATGCCAGGTTTCTTGTGGTAACATGTGAAAATAACACTTGGGAAGTCTTCTGCATGGGGTAGGACTACAAGAGGGAAAATTCTTTCCTTTCGCCCCTTGAAAGTAAATTAATTTCTATTGCTTTGTTTTTAATCATTTGCTTAATTTCAACATGGTATGAAAATTTTGCAGTATCTGTCTAGTGCCAAACTATTCTTCAGACTTCATTTTGTATGCAATACTTAACACTTAACGCTTAGGTAAATAATCACAGCTTTGGAGTTTGGGATGCTCTTATACCAAATGGCCCCAGAATGACATGATTCTTCATTCTTACATTTAATAGCTAATTTTTAGAATAATTCTTTAATGTCTTCCCTTTCTTGGTTGGCCACTTGGTTGGCTACCACAGTCAGTCTTCTATTCTTTGGAGCAAGTTTATTGTTTGCCAATCTGTATTTTTATTGGATTTTTGTGGATTTCAATCCAACACATCTTAATTATATTTAGGCATGCTCCTCTATCTGC
>NW_008465134.1:0-853 GCF_000622305.1 Nannospalax galili
TCAGAGGACAGCCTTGGGTGTCGATTCTTGCCCTGCACTTTGTTTGAGACAGGCTTTCTCTTGTTCACTAGTTACTACTGGCTTAGCACATCCAGTGACTAGAGTTCTACTTGGTGGAAGTGAAGGCCTGACTCACAGACAGATCTTGGGATACTCCTACCTGAGACACCATCTTGGGGTGAGTCTACACAGACTCCAGGAC
Organism: Nannospalax galili; assembly: GCF_000622305.1. Lineage (NCBI taxonomy): Eukaryota > Metazoa > Chordata > Mammalia > Rodentia > Spalacidae > Nannospalax > Nannospalax galili. Next base: position 203 of record NW_008465134.1, read on the forward strand.
CGAGGAGCAAGGGAGTATCAAAGCTTCCCTGCTCTTCCAATGAAGACTGTGTTAAAGAGCATTCAACCCAGTGATGCCTGTGCTTCCTAGTCTTCTTCAAGCCCAAAGCAACCTTCTGGAAAATTCTATCAAGATTCACCCGGGCATAGGCTCAATGAGTTCAGCCAAACTGATTCAAATCCACGTGTGCTGAGCTGCCACAGCTGCTCTGCCTGAGCCAGCTACACAGAAATAAAAGCTGTTATAGCCACTCCTTGGGATAGCAGAACTCAGTCAACCCGGCTAGATCTTTGTTTTCTGAGAAGCCACAACTGGCAAATGAAGCCACCCGTATCAGGGGTCATAAACTGTGGAAATGGGTTATGGCTGCTGACTGATCTGAGCGTCGCCAATTGAAACTGAATAGTGCCATCTCTGCTACCGAGGCCGCTGGCTGCTGCTGCGCACTACCATTATGACTCCTGCTGGACCCTGACTTGCTGTGTCTCAGTGGTAAGCTACAAGGCGCTGTGCCCTGGCACAGTCAGGCCTCTTAGGGCTGTCAGTAGTACTGAGGCACTACTGATTCTCCTTAGGGTTATGGATCAGCTGATGCTGGCTGTTTCACATGACACCCCCACCCCCCCAACCCCCCACCCACCCAGAAACTCA
>NW_008465135.1:0-848 GCF_000622305.1 Nannospalax galili
AATAATGAAATCATACTTAGTGGTTCCTAAGGGCCCCGTTAGGTCCTTACATCACCCTTTTTTATGTCTGTATATTTACAAAGATGCATGAGAGTGAATGAATCTGGGGCCATTGTTTATATCCTGTTACGAATTTTGCAGACCTGTGCTGTGATGTTCCTGTGTCTGGTAGAAACTAACCCTTGCCCTCTGTTCTCTGAAAAGCAGTCCAAGCTTTCTCTGTTTTTCTGGTTTTACTGACGTAGGCCAACCCTCTTTTGGAGAATGTTCTTTCTGGCTCCCCATTCTTATGAAGCCCTTGGCTTTCTCCTGTTCTTAAAGAATTCCTCTCCTTTTTCATGAGTATGAAATCCGGACTCTGCAACACTTGGACACTTTTCTCCAGATCATGCCTGATTGATCCCAGAGTCTGGCATGTGACCCATGTGAGCTGTCAAAAATTTTCCTGTAATTGTTCAACATGGAGAAAGGAAAAAGAAAGGTATTTCCTCACGTGTAATCAGGCTAGGAAGCAGGTGGCTCCATGTCTCCCAACCCCCCATGGAAAGAAAGCTGATCTGAGAGCACTGTGCCACCAGTGAGAGGCTGAAGCAAGAGATGTGGAGAGAGCTGGGCTTGGTAGGCTTGGGTGTCCACCACTAGAGGAGTCACCCCCTTCCTGTGGTTGCCTGCACCTTCTGATACATTCACTTCTTGCTTAAGCCAGTTTGAGTTTAAATTTCTGCCTATTACCACCAAGATAAATTACTAATTTTGAGGCTCATACCTCACCAAATATGGAAATTTGGAACAGAAGTTATAGCCTTTCTTTTGCGTGTGTGTGTGTGTGTGTGTGTGTGTGTGTGTGT
>NW_008465136.1:0-853 GCF_000622305.1 Nannospalax galili
ATCTTTTGCATTATGAATAAAAAAATACCATGTTAGGTGCCTCAGAACTGCCTACTACCCTGGTGAGTCAGATCCTGTCCTCTGCGCCTTAATTCCCCTGAAACTTGAACAGCTCCATTCTCTCCATGTGCTCTGTTCCCCTTCTAGCCTTGGACCCAGGCCTGCTCCTGTTCATTCACCTCAGATCTCTGGTCTAGCTTCCTAATCCAGACTAGCTTAATCGTCTAGCACAGTTCGTTAGGCCCTCCACAGGCTGTCCCTACCCCACCTTGCCCCTAGCCTCCTGATCTGCTTGCCTCAGAACTGCCTATCACCCTGGTAAGTCAAATCCCACACACTGCATCTTGATTCCCCTGAGGTCTTAACAGCTCCACTCTCTCCTAGCACTGGGTCCCCTTTCCAGTCATGGACCCAGGCCAGCTCCTGCTCTTTACTCCTCAGGTTACTGGACTACCCTCTTAGTCCAGGCTCACTAATTTGTGTTCTGATCTCATGTGCCCAGACTAATTTAATTCTCCAGCTTCGTTTGTCAAATTGTCCACAGGCTGTCCCCACATCAGTCTCATCCTTGGTCCCCCACCTGATCTGCCTACCACAGACCTTTCTACTACCCAGACCAGCCTGTTATCCTGTGAGAGCCTGAAGCACACACAAACTAAGCTTTCATACTTGAGCATAAAGCAACCAATGTACATCAATAATATAAACAGAACTAAAATGGAACCAATCAAAGGTAAAATAAAATTTTGTATCTGACACACAATGATAAAAAGACATTCATATGCCCAAATGGCAATGCAAGAACACAAATAATATGAAAAACCAAGAAAATATGTCCCCAACAAAACCCACC
>NW_008465137.1:0-853 GCF_000622305.1 Nannospalax galili
TTCATGCACTGTGTAAACCACAAACGGTGTCAGGTTCCAAATTAACTTCTTCAGTGTAAGTATTGAAATCAGCAGATTTACATCCTTGAACCTACAGATACTCAAAATTCAGGAATTTTTATTTTTTCTCTCTCCCTCCATCCCTCTGTCCCTCCCTCTGTCTCTCCCTCCCTTCCTTTCTGTAGAAATGGGAATAGAAAAAGAGCATGTTTTCACTATTAAAACAAAATCTTCCACATTGTGAACCAAACTAGTTAGAAAAAAAGGAAAAGCAAAAAAGGAAATAAATGTATTGTTTGAAATAACTAAGGGCCCTAGGCTGAGTGTCCTCAAGGTTGCTGAACCCAGACTTAGGGTGACCCTACAAGACAACCTTGCATCTTGTTTAGTGTCTTGAGTGGCGTTATCTTCTCTGGTCTCTTGCTATTGCTTTGACTTTTTGAGATTGGCTCTACCTTAGGGTAGCTTATAACTCACAGAAATCTTCCTGCCCAGGTTCCTCTGCATTCTTTTATCTCAGAGCAGATGTCCTTCAACAGCACCATCCCACCCAAACAAACCTCAGCACTCACCGTTTTAGGAGAGCTCGTCTCTGCTTCACAGCAGCCATATCAAAACCTAGGTCTATGGTTTTGTGAATCCGTGCCCTCACTTCTGCACTACAGAAGAAATCCTTATCACTGTCTGCATCATGTACACCTAGTACTGAGCGAAACTGGAATGCAGTGGGACCAGGAGGGAAAGTTCTCAAAAGGAAAACAGGGACAAGAATAGGAGGTAGGAATTGGCTAGGCAGTTGAGTTAAAAAGACCCCAAAGAACAGTAGCCAGTTTCTTGGCTAAAAGTCAAAATG